>NC_133133.1:46973883-47276913 GCF_048418815.1 Hemitrygon akajei
GATTCTTAGAGATAGGATCTATGGGCATTTAGAGAATCATGGTCTGATCAGGGACAGTCAGCATGGCTTTGTGAAGGGCAGGTTGTGTCTAACAAGCCTGATAGAGTTCTTTGAATAGGTGACCAGGCATATAGATGAGGGTAGTGCAGTGGATGTGATCTACATGGATTTTAGTAAGGCATTTGATAAGGTTCCACATGGTAGGCTTATTCAGAAAGTCAGAAGGCATGGGATCCAGGGAAGTTTGGCCAGGTGGATTCAGAATTGACTTGCCTGCAGAAAGCAGAGGGTCGTGGTGGAGGGAGTACATTTGGACTGGAGGGTTGTGACTAGTGGTGTCCCACAAGGATCGGTTCTGGGACCTCTATTTTTCATGATTTTTATTAACGACCTGGATGTGGGGGTAGAGGGTGGGTTGGCAAGTTTGCAGATGACACAAAGGTTGGTGGTGTTGTGAATAGTGTAGAGGATTGTCGAAGATTGCAGAGAGACATTGATAGGATGCAGAAGTGGGCTGAGAAGAGGCAGATGGAGTTCAACCCGGAGAAGTGTGAGGTGGTACACTTTGGAAGGACAAACTCCAAGGTAGAGTACAAAGTAAATGGCAGGATGCTTGGTAGTGTGGAGGATCAGAGGGATCTGGGGGTACATGTCCACAGATCCCTGAAAGTTGCCTCACAGGTAGATAGGGTAGTTAAGAAAGCTTATGGGGTGTTAGCTTTCATAAGTCGAGGGACAGAGTTTAAGAGTTGTGAGGTAATGATGCAGCTCTATAAAACTCTAGTTAGGCCACACTTGGAGTACTGTGTCCAGTTCTGGTCACCTCAGTATAGGAAGGATGTGGAAGCATCGGAAAGGGTACAGAGGAGATATACCAGGATGCTGCCTGGTTTAGAGAGTATGCATTATGATCAGAGATTAAGGGAGCTAGGGCTTCACTCTTTGGAGAGAAGGAGGATGAGAAGAGACATGATAGAGGTATACAAGATATTAAGAGGAATAGATAGAGTGGACAGCCAATGCCTCTTCCCCAGGGTACCATTGCTCAATACAAGAGGACATGGCTTTAAGGTAAGGGGTGGGAAGTTCAAGGGGGATGTTAGAGGAAGTGTTTTTACTCAGAGAGTGGTTGGTATGTGGAATGCACTGCCTGAGTCAGTGGTGGAGGCAGATACTTAAGAGACTACTAGACAAATATATGGAGGAATTTAAGATGGGGGGTTATATGGGAGGAAGGGTTTAAGGGTCGGCACAACATTGTGGACTGAAGGGCCTGTACTGTGCTGTACTATTCTATGTTCTACGTTCTAATATGATAGAAGAAAGGGATGTGGGAGAACAGGTCCATAATTCTTTGAATGTGATTGCACAGGTAGCTAGGATTATAAAGAAATCTTTTGATACATTGGCTTTCATAAACCAACAAGTACTGAATACAGGAGATGGGATGTTATGTTGAAGTTGTTTAAGATGTTGGTGAGGTCTAATATGGAGTATTGTGTGCTGATTTGGTCATTTACCTACAGGAAAGATGTAAATATGGTTGAAAGAGTACAGAGAAAATTTATAACGACGTTGCTGGGACTGGAGGACCTGGATTATAAGGAAGATTAAATGAGTTAGGACTTTATTCCTTGGAACATAGAAGATTGAGGGGAGATTTGATATAGGTACACTATACAAAATTCTGAGGGGTATAGATAGGGTAAATGCGAGTAGGCTTTTTCCATGAGGTTGGGTGTGACTGCAACTGGAGGTCATGAATTAAGGGTGAAAGGTGAGGGGGAGGGGGAGCCTCTTTACTCAGAGGGTCATGAACTGCCAGTGCAAATGGTGCATGCAGCTCGATTTCAATAATTAAGAGACCTTTGGATAGGAACATAGATGGTCGAGGTATGGAGAGCTATGGTCCTCATGCAGGCTGAAGGGAGTAGGCAGTTTAATTGTTTCAGCATGGACTAGATGGGTTGTAGGGCCTGTAACTGCGCTGTATTTTTCAATGACTCTTTAAAGGAAGTGTCATCTTTTTTTTCAGTTTGGTTATAGTCTGCCCATTTGGTAGACACCATGAAAATCTCGAAACCCTGCTTGTTTGATTTAATAAATTTAATATCTCTCTGATGGTTCTGGGACCATCTGAGTTTATTGGTTCTTCATGTGTAACCCTCAGGTTCGGCCAGCATGCGTTTGTCTAGGGGAAGACAGCTTCTGGCTCAGCCAAACTGAGAAGTCTCGCTTGTGTGGATGCTGTGTGATGTGTTGCCTGGTTACAAATCTGTACCGTAAAATATCAGATACTACACCATATGCAACTAAATGATTGAGCTTTATAATTCTTAACCTGACTATAGGGTTAGTAAATAAAATAAAAAGAAAAAGGGCCCATTTTAATGAAACAATTTAATGTGTATATTGGTGTTCACAGTCCTGTCCATTTGTTCCCCATTGACCTCCTCCGAGCATCACTGACTCCTGGACCCATGCTCCAAGTCCACTCTGTCCTGCGGTCTACCATCTCTCTCCACTTGCGTCTTCTCTTTTCATCTCTCGCTGACGAAAGACCGCAAATACCTTCTCTCAGACACACAAGAAGAAACAACAGACCTCTGATTGGATGGCGCACATTCTAAAGCCCCCGTTATCTCTGGTCATAACCCAAACACGGCTGCTACAGAGAAACCATTACATCAGCAGTGAAACCTTACAGAGTATTACGCTCTTCCCCCACCAAATTTAGACATGTCCTTATGACATTGAGATAATTCACTAAACCTTCCTGCAGAGCACAAAGTCCAACCCAGGTATAAAAGGCAGTGACATAGCTCCCCAAAACAGTAAGGGTCACACTCTGATCCCCCGGTGCTACATAGACCAGTATACCCAATGGTCTCCTAATTCTCTGAGACCTCCATTCCCCCTTGCCTAACTCTTCACGTTCCAACACTACTGGGGATACGTCTGGTCTACCTGGCGAGGCCTCCCCTGGTCTATCACTCATGCCCACCTGCAACTTGGACCCCTCTGTCCCTTGGCTAAGCCCCGCTTCATCCCTTGTAGGGTCCCGATGCAACCCAGGCTGTCCACAGATAGTACCCCCCCCCCCCAATTTCACTCGCCCCAGTGGGAGAAGGGCTGGGAGTCTCTTCCTCGATCAATGGGAAGTTAGCAATAGGCAGCATATACCACACATCCTGGTCCTCATCCTCCAAGTCAGTTTCCCTCTCAGGGGTGGGGCTGGCTTAACCTCTCCTACTGTGGGCTCTGCTGTTGCCTCTTGTCTCTGCAGAGTCCCCTTACTAGGTGTAGGCTCCAGGTTGGGCTCTGGGTCTACCTGCACCTCTTGTCCTAGGGGCAGAAGGTGGTTTCGATGGAGAATATTGACAGGCCCATTTCCATCCTTGAGCTTCACCCGGAAAACTGGTAGATTTGACATCTGACTCCATCACATAGGGTGTGGCCACCCAGCGGTCAGCCAACTTATGCTTTCCAGGTAGCCCCAAATTCCTTATGAGGACTCGGTCTCCTGGCTGGAGTTGGGAGAACCTCACCTTTTGATCATACTTCCTCTTATTTCCTTGATTCTGCTTGGCAGCCGCAACCCCAACTAATTCATAAGCCCATTTCAGCTCCCTTCTCTTATCAGACACGTACTTCAGATAAGTCTTCATGGCAAGTCACCCTCGTCAGTCCCAAAACAAAGGTCAATGGGCAACTTCACCCCGCGCCCAAACATCAGAGAGTATGGCGCGTACCTGGTAGCTTCATTTTACGTACAGTCGTAACTGTGGACTAGATGTCCAATATGTTGACCCCACCTGCTCTTCTTGCTGATCTCCAAGGTCCCGAGCATGTCTACCAAGGTCTGATTAAACTCCTCAGGCTGGGGATCACCCTGTGGATGATAGGGAGTGGTCCTTGACTTCTTGACTCCAAGCATGCCCAGTAACTCATGGATAAGCCTATTCTCGAAATCCCATCCCTGATTACTATGTATCCCCCTGGGGAGGCCATAATAAAAGAAATACTTTTCCCATAACACTTTGGCCACCGTGGACACCCTCTGGTCCTTGGTAAGAAAAGCCTGCGCATATCCGGTATAGTGGTCTGTGATGACTAAGACATTTGCCGTGTTGCTGGCATCGGGTTCTATTGACAGGAAATCCATACACACCAGGTCCTAGGGCCCTGCACTCTGCAAGTGGGTCAAAGGAGCTGTCTGTGTAGGCAGCATCTTTCACCGTATTCATCGAATGCACGACTAGTAGTATTCTTTGACCTCCAGCTTCATCCGGGGCCAGTTAACTGATCTCTGAGCAATCCATAGGTCTTTTAAACCCCCAAATGCCCAGAATCCTCACGAAGTGACTTCAACACAATCCTCCAATACTTCTCAGGCAGAACTAGCTGGGAACACCTAGCTCGGTCCGGAGGTGACGTGACCTGGTAGAAGATCTGGTTCGTCAGCTCCAGTCTCGGCCATTCTCTCAGTAATGGAGGATTTGCTGCATGTTTCATCTTCTCTGCCTGTGCCATGTCTTCCTTATCAACCACTGACGAAATGGTACCGATGCCCCCAGGTCATCTCGCTGAGCAGCTGCCACTTCCCTAGGACTCAATTCCAGTAACTGGTTTGTCTTCAGAGCAGTCAGGTTACAGTAAACTTGTGGAATGGCATCATCAGAAGCCCCCAATTGATCTACCACTCGATCCTGCCCCTGCCTTCACCGTGATGGCAAACTGATACATGGCCTTCACAACTGGGGCAGGAATGCTCTCCCACTCTTCGTTCCTGTCCAGCCCCTCATGTGCACGTTGGGACAATGCATCAGCATCAATGTTCCTGCTTCACCGGCCGGTACTTCAGGTTGAAATCATAGGTAGGCAACTCCGCCAACCACCGATGTTTTGTGACATCCAGTTTCGCGGAGGTCAGGATGTAAGTCAGGGGATTGTTGTCCGTCTTCACCTCAAATTTGGCATCATAGAGATAGTCACTCAACTCATCCACCATCGCCCAGTTCAACGCCAGAAACTCCAACTTGTGCGTGGGATAGTTTTTCTCAGAAGGCGACAGACTCCGGCTGACAAATGCGACAGGTCTCAATCCGGTGCCCTGATCCTGATACAGAATGCCCCTTAAAGCCCTCTCTGCTGGCATCCATGTGCAATACATATGGCAATCGGGGGTCCGCAAAAGCCAGCACTGGTGCCTGGGTCAGCAGCTCCTTCAGCGATAGAAATGTCTCTTCACATTTTGCATCCCACCTTGGTCAAAAGGTCTCCGATGGGCTAAGGTACTCTCTACCCTCCTGCCCTTTTATCCCCCCACTTTCTTCCCCAAGGGAGGGTAACTGCACAGAAGTTACTGCACCTTTTGCGTAGTCCTTCATGAACCTCTGATAGTAACCACAGAACCCAAGGAAGGAGCACAGGGCATTCCCAGTCTGGGGTCTTGGCCAAGTGGTTACTGCCTCTATCTTAGCCGGATTTTTTAGCTACTCCATCCCGTGAGACTATGTGCCCAACATAGCTAACAGACGTTTTGCAGAACTGGCACTTGTCTAGGGAAAATTTTAACCCTTGAACTTTCAGGTGGCCCAGCACCTTCAGTAGCCTCACTTCTTGTTCTTCCAAGGTGGCACAAGCACTATAAGGTCTGATGCACCATCAATAACTCTCAGAGACGTGAGGCGAGATATAGGCTTTTATTCGCTGGAAGAGAGCAGTCAGCAGCAAGAGACCATCACACAACATCCTGGAGACTGAGGGAGGAGCAGTGCCTCCAATCGCCTTTTTACAGGGGTCTGTGGGAGGAGCAACAGGAGCAGTCAGCAGAGGGGCGTGTCCAGACAGGTATATGTAGTTCACCACAAGGTCATCCAGACACACCAATATCTCAAGCAAATTCATATCCCCACCATCTTCTCCATGACCCACTGGAAGGTTGCAGGGGCTCTCAGTATGCCCTGAGGCATCCTTTCGAATTGGAAGAATCCCAGGGGACACATAAAAGCCATCTTCTCTTTGTCAGCCTCAATCATGGGGATCTAGTAATATCCACTCCTCAAATCCAGCACACTGAACCACTTTGTACCACTCAGACAGGCCAGCACATCTTCTATCCTTGGGACCTTATACTGGTCAGGGACAGTACGCCTGTTCAGAGTCCTATAGTCTACACACATCCGTACCTTCCCATTCTTCTTCCTGGCCACTACTACTGGGGACGCATAGGGGCTTCTGGAGTCAGCGATGATCCCAGCTTCCTTCAATTTATACAAATGCTGCCAAACCTCTTCCACCTCCGCAGGGGCCAGTCTCCCCGACCTGTCTCTGAACGGTGTGTCCTCAGTCGCCCGGATAGTGTGACGTGTGCTCTTGGAACAAGCCACATCAAACTCGTCAGAGGAAAAGACACTTTGCAGCTTCAGCATCTTCTCTACCAACCTCCTCTTCCGACCCACAGTAACCAGGGAGTCCCCAAAGTTGAATGACTCAGCGGTCAACTTTCCCCCTTTTTCCAATAGTTTCTCCCCGGCTTGTCTCACAGGAACACCAGAGATTACCGTCACCGGGAACAGATGTGACAGGGGCATCCCTGCTTGAAGGAGACCTCCCTCTTTGTAGTGTTCCTGACAATCACTGCCATCCTACCTGCCTGTACAACCGAGGGCTTCTGCAGTTTGGGCCTAACCAGTACCCCAGCTGGAAATCCCGATTCCCCCTTGTGGTCTTCTGGGGCATCCACTAAGGAGGCCTCACCTTCTGGCAGTCTGGGAAATTTGGGGGTCCCCATCACTCTCGCTACTTTCCCGGGCCGTAACATGATTGGATTTGACTGGGTGAACCATACAGTCCCACATCTATATTCGGTACCCAGCCCAATGCAGCCCCACACTTCCTCAAATGCAGCTTGAAACACCGGGTGCATGGACAATATTCCCAGAAAGCTCTCCCCAGCCTTCTCCTTGCAGGCCTCTGTGAACCTCCTCACAAGAGGGGTGTTAGTCCCCACCAGAATTGAAACCCTGCCCTTCTCAGCGGGGTCCAGACAAGCCAGCACTAATGTATCAAGGATCTCAGACACTCCCACATCGGCCTCCGAAAACTCCAGCTTTACCGACAAATAACTGTCGTATGGATAATCACCAGCCCTAAGACTCCAGATCTCCAGTGCACTGAATGGTGTCAATGGTAAATGTTTCAGATACCGGTTGTAAAACGAACAGTACAACAACGTGACCTGTGACCCGGTGTTGAGTATAACTTTAGCATAAATACCCTCCATCCATAGTGACACATTGGAGCATGACCCCACTAAGTCTTCAGGAATAGGGTCTTTTGCTTTTGAGGGTTCCTTGGTATATTGCTGGGAACGTGTTCCCCCAGAGAAACCAAGCTGTTCCCTCACTGGGTCTCCTCTAAGTTTCCCAACGTCTCTCTCTGCTTAGGTACCCTGGGTCTCCCTCTCCGAGGGGTTTCCCATCATTCACACTCCTGCCTGAAGTGCCCCTCCTCACCACAGTTGTAACAGCCAATACTGGCTGCCCCCCCCTTCTAGCGGAAACCTGGCCACCTGCAGCCCTCTGCATACTCCATCCCCATAGGGCATCCGCCTCTTTATCAGTCCTATCATATAGGGGGTCCACACCTGCTGTTAACACCCGGGACAGCTCAGTTCTCAACTCTGCCACAATCTCCTGTACCATCCCCTGGTTTGGGCTAACCATGGTCAGTTCACCACTCAAGGCTACTACCAAGAACTGTACTCTGCTGACGGAGCCTTCCCGTGCCCCCGAACCATTCTCCTCTTCCTGTACCTCTCTGATCAGCTCTGCAAAAGAGGGACAAGGGCACATCTTACAAGTCTTGGTAGTGTGGAGGAGCAGAGGGATCTGGGGGTACATGTCCACAGATCCCTGAAAGTTGTCTCACAGGTAGATAGGGTAGTTAAGAAAGCTTATGGGGTGTTAGCTTTCATAAGTCGAGGGATAGAATTTAAGAGACGCGATATAATGATGCAGATCTATAAAACTCTAGTTAGGCCACACTTGGAGTGCTGTGTCCAGTTCTGGTCACCTCAGTATAGGAAGGATGTGGAAGCATTGGAAAGAGTACAGAGGAGGTTTACCAGGATGCTGCCTGGTTTAGAGAGTATGGATTATGATCAGAGATTAAGGGAGCTAGGGCTTTACTCTTTGGAGAGAAGGAGGATGAGAAGAGACATGATAGAGCTGTACAAGATATTAAAAGGAATAGACAGAGAGGACAGCCAGCGACTCTTCCCCAGGGCACCACCGCTCAGTACAAGAGGACATGGCTTTAAGGTAAGGGGAGGGAAGTTCAAGGGGGATTTTAGAGGAAGGTTTTTCACTCAGAGAGTGGTTGGTGCGTGGAATGCACTGCCTGAGTCAGTGGTGGAGGCAGATACACCAGTGAAGTTTAAGAGACTACTAGACAGGTATATGGAGGAATTTAAGGTGGGGGGTTATATGGGAGGCAGGGTTTGAGGGTCGACACAACATTATGGGCCGAAGGGCCCGTAATGTGCTGTACTGTTCTATGTTCCATGAGACAGTCAGAGACCCCAAGCGATCAGGTCCTGGGACTGGGCACTCTTTGCTATCTGGTCCATTCTTAACTGATCCACATCAGCCGCCTGAACGACCCCTCTGTGCTGCAAGCAATTTGGCTGCCTCTCTAGCTGAAAAATGTAAGCAGAAAGTTCCCCCCCTCCTCCTGCTGCATGTTCTGAAACGCCGTCATGAACTCCATTGGGCTTCCTGTCGTGCCAAAGGTGTGTTGACTAAGGGTTGCCGTGTTTTCACAGCTCTCACCATGTCAGCGGCCAAGCCCCTCAAACTCTCAACCTGTCTCTGTTGCTTAATGTCATCAGAGCACTGCCACTCATCACCCAATTCTCATACTCCTCTTCCCCCTCGGGGGTGGGCATTATTCCAGACAATATTCTTAGCTTCCTGTGGGAACCCTCTGCCTGTGCACTGGGCAAATTATTCACCAGAGATTCAGGACTGGTGCCAACTCAGAACTCTCACTCTTCACTGGGGGACAGGGACTAATTAGACATTCCAAATCCGACCACTCCTTCCCCTCACTCCTCAGAAATGGCAGAACCCTGTCTTTGAAGTCTCTGCTCCCAGATATGGAAAGCTCAACTTTTGACGGCCCACTCTGCTACACTCCCCTCCTCCCTGACAGTATGGACAGGCCATGGCCCCGCCTCACCTGGGGCATCGATAGTAATGGGCCGTTCCACTACCCTTACATCAGTGCTGGTCTGTGCCTGCCAGTTTATCAAACCTCCACCCCGCAATAGTAACTTTGCCAACAAGTTTAACAGTATTCAAAAGTCGAATTAACAATTCATCTGGGGTACGATATCCACCTCACTCAACATGCACGTACCAGTAACCCCACGGAGGCACACTACCACCCCATCCCAGCAGCATCCGTACCAGCATAGACCTGAACACACAACCCACTGGTTCAATGGTTAGGGCAATCACACAGCATCCAACAAAATCAATCCCGGATGAGCCCCGACAAATGTAACCCTCAGGTTTGACCAACATGCGCTCATCTAGGGGAAGACAGCCTCTGGCCCAGCCAAACTGAGAAATCTCATTTGTGTGGATGCCGTGTGATGTGTTGCCCAGTTACAAATCCGTACCGCAAAATATCAGACAGTACCCCATATGCAATTAAGCAACTGAGCTTTATAATTCTTTATCTAACTGTAGGGTTAGTAAAGAAAATAAAAAGAAAGAGGGCCCATTTTAATGAGCCAGTCTAATTTGCATGTTGGATCTTACGGTTCCGTCATTCCCCATCGACCTCCTCCGAGCATCACCGACTCCCGGATCCTCATTCCGAGTCCACTTCACCCTGCGGTCTACCAACTCTCTCCACTCATGTCTTCTCCCTTCATCTCTCGCCGACAAAAGACCGCGAATACCTTCTCTCAGACACAGAGAAGAAACAACACGCCTCTCATTGGATGGCGCACATTCCAAAGCCCCTGTCATCTCTCGTCATAACCTAAGCATTGCTGCTACAGAGAAACCATTACATTAGCAGTGAAACATTACAGAAAGGCCATTACATCAGTAGTGAAACCTTACAGAGCATTACACATGTTTTGCTGAAAATCCTCTTCATGTCTTCAGAGATTTAAAATCTGGAGCTAACTGTTTGTTTTTGAAGTTTTGAGACTTCTGCCCAATAATAAACTTAAACAATTGGCAATGTGGGAGAATTAACTGCTCTTGGCATAAACTTTAGAAATCAAAATATTCTCATGATTCAAAATATGATCTTTTCATCCCTTCACATTTCCAGCCATGCTTTTTAAATAGTGGATTAGCAAGCCAAATATATAGTATGGCTATTTTTTTATGGGTACGTTTTTTCCTCCACAATCCCCACCATCCTCTTTGGTCACAATTGCTTTTGCAAATGTGCTGACAGCTAAGTGTGCACCACTCAACCAGAAGAAGCACATTTCATAGTGCAGTAGCTTTTGAAATATTTAAGGAAAGAAGTTTGCAAAGTAGTTATTTGAAGTCTGGTGCCTTGTCAGATGATGCATGGACACTAGCTGTAATATGAACTATCAACATTTGACATGAGCTGTGTACAAGTTCTAAAAACTGGCAAGAGTAAATTCAACTGCAGAAACCAGCGCAGGAAAGAGACATTTGGTGGAATCTTCCTTCTACTCTGACCTGCCTATTTAGTACTTGTGTAGATTAGTTATTGAGTTGGCAACATTTTTTACAAGAACCTTATTAACCTATTTCACTATGTGGTTCCTATCGATCATTGCTGTTCTGCTCAGGCCTTTGGTAACAATTATAGTTGAATCCCAATGACATCAGAGGACATTGGATTACTTATTTAACATTCTGCTGCCTGACCTGCTGAGTTCCTCCAGGATTCCAGCTGTTGCTTTGGAATTCCAGCATCTGCAGAACTTCTTGTGTTTACAGCAAGGTTAAAAACTACCCTTTAAATTCCTACTATTTTTAAAGATCTCTTCAAATGGAGTTTAGCTCAAAAATGCATATTCACCACCAAAAGAACTGAAGAGACACGTTCTGCTCTGCAAAATTTGATATTTACATTTTCAATATTATATCTTTAAAACAAGAGTGAGAAACACAGAAATGATTGAAAAAGTAACTCATAAATTTGAAGATAAGCATGGCACATAGTTTATCCCTGCATCCTAGCTATTCCTTACAGACTGTATCAAGCCCCCAGATGGTTTTTTTCTTTCTTAAGGTTGCCAAGTTACATTGTAGGCTGCACAGAATTTTGGACAAAAGTAATTTAAGATGCATTAAAGACTTAGGGATATCTAGTCATATGTGCATTTGTGCACATATTGGTTCTCAAGAAGGCTATAGATAAAACATAAGCTACTAAAATTGAGCTTTTAAGACAGTTTAATTTTTATCAAAGGTTTTCTCCATTAAGTTCTTGGCTGTTGAATTATCTGAGATAACTTAGTTTGGGTAAGACTAGAACTGTGAAATATTTAAGGGGAATCTGAGAGGAATCATCTTCACTTAGAGAGTGGTGTAAGTGTGGAATGAGCTGCCAGCAGAAATGATCAATGCAGGTTCAATTGTAGCATTTCAGGGAAGCTTGAAGAGTTGCTTGGTGGACAGGGTTTGGAAGGATATGGTCTGGGTGGAAGCAGATGAGACCAGGCAAACGTATAGGTTGGCATTGGCTGTATGGGCTGAAAGACTTGTTTCTGAGCTGGAGAAGTCTATGATTCTTTGACAGGGGTTCCCAACTTTTTTTATGCCTTGGACCCCTACCATTAATTGACAAGTCCGTGGACTCCAGGTTGGGGACTGCTGCTCTATGACTTCAACTGAAACTTTTCTTTTGATATAAATTGGGAATTCTCCAATGCAAATACACCAAAAACTGTATTTGTATATTTACATTGTTGTATCAGTAGAGGTGCCAAGCTCAGACATTTTAGTGACCTTCTTGGACAGAGTTTTGCCTTAATATAATCTATCTAAGTACAAGAAGGGAAAAGTATTACTTTTTATGTTGTAAATTAAAGAAGTATACAGGTTTAAAATTACTTTAGTGATGAAAGTGAACAAAAAGGCTTTTCTGTCCATTGTTTTAAAGTAGGATTTGATCTGCAAATGCTAAATCTATTAAATGTATAGGCTACATGCTATGTGTTAAGTATTTGCATGCTATTATTGATAATAGTAATTCTGCACAAGTGCTTTGGATTTAAAAAAAAGTTTGGTACAGTTGTTTATGCAACAGAATTAAAACAAAAACTCATCCACCAGCTATATTGGTAAATTGGTATTATTGGCCAACTCGAGTAGCATGTATCATTACTGATGGTGATCATGAAAGGAGAGGATTAATGAATAATTACTTTTATGTTACACAGCTATTGAACTTTATTCACTTTGTATTCTATCATTACAATACACCATTTATTATGATACAATATTACAATACATTTATTATGAGAACCAATCACAAAGTGTGTCCACAAAATAAGCTATTTTTCTTCCAGGTCCTCTGTGCATCTGATGTGCTAATGCAGGGAGTTAGTAACAAATTCTTTGGTAAATAGTGAGTTCATGGATTCAAACTCCACAATCGTCTTCAGCACAAATATCCAAATGACCCTGCACTGCAGTGTAGAGGAGATACCATCTTTCAGATGAGTGCCTCTATTATGGTTACACAAGAATTTATAGCCACATGAAGCAAAAATGTGGAGCTCTCCTTGGGGGTATGGCCAATATGTATCACTCTACGCAATCACAAAGAACACATAATTAGATCATTACTGTAGATTCTTGTTGTGCACAAATTGGATGCTGCATTTCCTACATTATAATGGCCAGCAATGTTCATTAACTATCATTGACTTTAAGCATGTGGAATGTATGAGTATGGGAAACATAAATTCAGTATTTTTATGTTTTACTCCATCATCATCAGTGTCAACTGATTTGAAAACTTGTGGACATTCATATTGTCAAACTGCATTATTGTACATTGACTTCATTTTCCAATCAGGCAACTGTGATAGATCATGGAGTGTGATTAATTTATCTCCAAAGCTTTTAATAATAAAACTTAACTGAACTCACACAACACAACTGAATTCTTCATCTCCTGAAAATAATAATGGAAAGAATGAGTGCCCTCAGATATTTGTGTATTGGCATATGTTTAAGATAAATCAATAAATGTAGTTGGTATAGGTTATTTATGTTCAATTTGTTTAAATTGAATTTAGTTATTAACTTCTACAGAAGTTAAATTACTTTTGTAGAGGCATATTGTGAAGGAGATCTGAGTGACAGAATAGATTTCTATTTAAGTTAACAAGCAGAAAGGGGAAGCCATTATAGCCAGTGATCCAACAGGGATGAATTTTATTTCAAGTTTCTGTTAAAAATATGCTCACAGCACAAAATAATTCTTATGGAACACAAACTGATGATTAATTTAAAGAAAATGTCAGTAATAATTGGCTCAGCAAACTCAGATGCTGTAAAACTAGGGACTCTTCTAATTTAATGATAGTGTTGATAGAACTCTAGCCTGGTCCATGTTTCATCAAAATTTGCTTCATTCCTGGATGCCATAATATCAGATATATTCATGACCTTGGCTTTTAGAAAATATCGGTGCTTCAATTTATCATCAATCCATTCTGCCTTGATATCAGGAAATTGTGGAACTGCAAAATGTAAATAGATTGTACAATGGACTGGAGCTGGATGTGCTGATGCTGTTAAAAGGTCACTGACTGAGGTCAGCTGCTAAAAACGTGGATAATTTCCCTGATCGTGACTAAGTCTCTAGTTAAAGACATCCTGCAGTGTGAGTCAATATTCTCAGCAACCACCCTTTTGAAGCCAAATTATCACATGCAATTACTGATTAAAAATAATGCTTCAAGGCACAAATTTTCAAATAAAATTCCAGCAGCATTATGGCCTCTGATGAACAAGCAAGACTACAGATTCTCACATCTGTGAAGTAAAAATACATGCCAGTTATATTAATCTTCAATTCCTAGCATGTATTTTTTGTTGGGTAATTCCAAAAGGACAAAAATATTTGCATGAGGGTAAATCTATTATGAAGCAATGCTCTTGTGATCAAATCAGGAGTTTCTACTACTGCAGTTCTTCTTCAAGGGATTTTTGTAGTAGGAAGTCACTCTGATGGGATTATACAACAGATACCACTTCATCCCACCCCGCCCCATAGTCATTAAGGAATATGTATGCAGGCAGATGAGGGAGAAGTGTAAAAACAACATTCCTGTTGCATTGGATGACTTCACCTTCCCAAGTAATGACTGGAACTTCCTTAATACACAAGTTTAGACAGGGCAGAATTTGTTACGTGCATCTAGGAGAGTTTCTTAAATCCATATTTACCAGCAAAATGATCCAACAAAGAGGAGGAGCCATTCTGAACCTAGATTTGGGGAATGGCCAGACATGACCTATCTGTGGCAGAATAAATTAGGAATTTCTTTCGTCAGAGAGTAGTGAATCGGTGGAATTCATTGCCACAGGAGGGTGTGGAGGCCAAGTCTTTAGGCATATTTAAGGCAGTGGTTGATAGATTCTTGATTGTCAGGGCATGAAGGGATATAGGGGGGGGGGAGGAAATATGAATCAGCCATGATGAAATGGCAGGGCGGACTCAATGGGCCAAATGGCCTAATTCTGCTTCTATATCTTATGGTCTTATGGAAGCAGTGATCACAACTCAAGTTTTAATAAAGCATAGATAAGGAAAGGTATGGAATTTATAGGGAAGTATTAAAATGGATTAGAACAAATTATGAGAGTGTTAGGTGGAACCTACACAAAGTTAATTGGGAACAGTTGTTTTTGGAGAATTCCTCTTATGACATGTGGAGGGTATTTAAAGACCAGCTGCACAAAGTACAGGACAGTAATGTTCCAGTAGGAAGAAAGGCCAAGGGTGGTAAAATAAGGGAATCTTAGGTATTGAGAGGGATGTAGAATCAGTCAAGAAGAGAGAGGAAACATATGTAAGGTTTAGGGAGCTAAGACAAAACAGAGCCCTTGAGGTTTATAATGAAGCCAAAAAAGAACTCAAGAAGGGAATTAGGGAAGCCAGGAGGAGCCATGAAAAGTTCTTGATAAGTAGGGTTACAGAGAGCCCTTAGTCCTCCATGTGGGGCGTGTTTAATTTCACACAGAGAATGGTGGTTGCCTGAAATATTCTGGCTGGGATGGTGGTGGAGGAAATACAATAGAAGCATTCAAGAGGCTCTTAGAGTAGTTCTGGTATTACTCTCATTAGAGTAAATACCCTGCTTTGTTAAGGTGGAGTTAAAAATTGTTTAATTACATGGTACACATTCTTTTTTTTTTGTCTAGCTGTCTCAGATGATACAAAAATAGCCTTAGCTTGAAAAGTACAGGCTGCATCAGAATGTAAATCAAGTCAAGAGACTGAGCAGGACAGAGGAAAGAAGGAAAAAAAAATAAACATGGAAACCAGCAGTCAGAAGATAAACAATCTTTTTAAATAAAACAACTGATAAGAAGTTATGGTAATGACTACTTCATAAGCTGCAGACTGAAAAAGTGTAAAATGAGGCTGATAAATTAGATGAGGTTCCACTTTTCCAGAATCTTGCAATGCATTCACCAGTCACACTGAGCCACTTTGGTGTTAATCGGAACCATGACCACTTATGTGCTATTTTACAGGGGAAAAAATCATCCCTTGACTTCTGTCTGTCATTTTAGTTTATCTTCCTTTCCTCTACCCTGCTTAGTTTCTTGAACAATTCAGTCGTCTGACTTGATTTACATTCTGTGACAGCCTGCATTCTTCAAGCTGAGTTGCATTCTTGCTGACGTGAATTATTCTCCTACTTTCTCAATCCCTGCTCTTGCTTTCTCATTTCAAAATCAATTGTACTCAAAGATCTAAAGATTTCTGCCTGCTCATGCCTTGTCAATCAATCATCAAGACCAAAATTTTAATTCAGACTATATATAGATGGTGCAGTGAAATGGCAACGAGGCTATTATTATTCAAATATACTGTTATTAAAGTATAAATCAGATAGCAACTACAGGCGACCATACTTCAAGAATTTTCTGCACAGATTTGACCTGCCTCTCTAGAGTTTCCTAAACCATTTCCTCACTCCTGGCTGTCAAACAGAGAGAAGGAGTTGAATTATCTGCTGTGTTGAGCTTGGTAAGCACCGCAAGTATCAGAAAATTCTGGATAGAAAAAGAGCTGCAGGTGCAGAAAATCTAAAATAAAAGGAAAATTAAGATCGACAGGACATTCACATCTGTGGAGAGAGAAACCGAGTTATTGTTTCAGGTCAATGACCTTTCATCGGAAAATGTTAGGTTTGCCTATTCCAAAATGTTAATTTTTAAATGAATTAAAGATCATCATTATTGCCAGATAACTCTGGCATTGTTACTTGCAATGTAAATTACTTTTCACAAATGCCTGCTCTCATCACTTTAGATTTAATTACTATTGGAAAAATTTGACTTTTTAACAAGAAAGGATAATATTTTATACTTTTGGCCTTAACATAATTTTCTCTTCTGTTTCACTTTCCATAAATTATTTGACACAAAATTAAATATTCAGAACTTATATCTTCTGGTTTAGACTTGTTCTTTGGCAGTCATTCTTTAATCAGATTGTTAAACCATATACAGACAGATCCCAAGTTGGGGATTCTTGAAAACTGAGAGACAAAAAGAAAATGTAAGTAAAATACAAAGGAAGAAGAGAAGAAAGCATCAAATGTGTGCATACGTCCTGTGTTTTCACCTGTATTAAATTGCATTGAATTTAATGGATCTGAATGTTCGATGAAATGTATAATTATTGAAAAATGCTCACATATACTTCTAGCACAAAAAGCAATATTAATCTCTCCCACTTCGTCTTTGATGAGTCAGAATCAGGTTTATTATCACTAACATGTCATGAAATTTGTTGTTTTGTGTAGCAGTACAATGTTATACATAAAACAGACTGTAAGTTACAATAAGGAAAATATAAATAATACATTTAGAAATATATGTAGTCCAAAAACAATGTGGTAGTGTTTATGGTCCATTCAGAAATCTGATGGTGGAGGAGAAGAAACTGTTCCTAAAACCATTGAGTGTGTGTCCTCGGGCTCCTGCACCTCCTCCCTAATGGTAGCAATGAGAAGGGGGCATTGTCTAAGTGGTGGGGGTCCTTAATAATGCATACAACCTTTTTAAAGCATCACCTTTTGAAGATGTCCTTGATAATGGGGAAGCTTTTGCCCATGATGGCACTGGGTGAGTTGACAACTTTCTGCAGCTTTTTCTGATCCTGTGAAGTAGCCCCTCCATGCCAGATGGTGATGCAGCCAATTAGAATGCTCTCCACGGTCATCTGTAGAAATTTGGTGACATTCCAAATTTTCTCCAACTCTTAATGAAATATAGCCGCTGGTGTGCCGTCTTTGTAATTGCATCAAAATGTTGGACTAGGATAGATCCTCTGTGATTTTAACACCCAGGAACTTGAAACTGCTCACCCTTTCCATATGCTTGCCCCTCGATGAGGACTGGTATGTGTTCCCTCGAATTCCTCTTCTTGAAGACCACAATCAATTTTTTGGTCTTCCTGACACTGAGGTCAGAGAAGACCTCTGCTGACAACAGATATGTCATGGGTGAATTCATAGATGGTATTAGCACTGTGCCTAGCCACGCAGGCCTGGGCATAGAGAAGGTACAGCAGCGGGCTAAGCAGGTATTCTTTAATTGTGCCTATGTTGGTTGTCAGTGAGCAAGTGATGATACTTCTGATCCACACTGACTATGATCTCCCGATGAGGATCCAATTGCAAACGTAGAGGCCCATGTTTTGAAGGTTATTGAGGGAATAATGGTGTTGAATGCTGAGCTCTAATCAATAATGATTTAACAGATCTGTTGAACACTGGTCAGTATTCACTCCTGTGAATAAATAGGTAAGCTATAATTGAACATCTTTGCTGAACTTGGCAAAGCTTTAACTTACTTTCATGAACTATTTGGCTACCGACTGAATTGTACAAAATTTATTTCGAGATAAGCACAGTAACAGACCCATCTGGATCAATGAGCCATGCCACCCAATTATGTTACACCCATGTGACCAATTAACCTACTAACCCATACATCTTTGGAAAGGAGAACAAAAATGAAGCACCCGCAGGAAACCCAAGTAGAAACTCCTTACAGATAGCAGCGGGAATTGAACCTGGGTCACTGGCACTGTAATAGTGTTAGACTACCGTGTCATTCTGGTAAAATCTGTAACCCAGCAGAGGACCATTTGTCCCAATGTGTCCCTAAGTATCAACACTTTCCATTGGTCATATCCCTGGCAGTTACAGCTCTTCAACTGCACCTCCAAGTACCTTGTAAATATGCTGGAGGTTTCTGCATCTATCATCCTTGTAGGCAGTGAGAGTTAGATCCCCTCCAGCACCCCATCTTCTTCTTGAAAGGAACAACCTTATCTCCTTTTCAACTCTTCATTCACTTAATTTAAAGCTTTGAGATTCCGAAGTAGAGGAGGCAATTTTTTATTATGTATGCACACCACTCATAACTTTAAGATCCTGAATTAAGTTACCCCTTAGCATTCACACTCCAAAGAAAACAATTCCAGTTTATCCAAACTTTCCTTATAGCTACGTAATTTAAAATCTTGGCAATATAATCAAAAATCTTGTCTGCACCCTCCCCAGTGCAATCAGATCTTTCCTGTATTGTGATCAGGAGTGTATGATATAATGAAGTATAGTCTTACTGATGTTATCTACAATTATTATTCTTATTTCCTGTGCCTCAACCAGTAAAGGAGAGCACCCTATGGTGGTGTTGGGAGACTCACTGGCTATTTAAGCAAATGCTGCTTTTCAGGGTATGTTGGCCATGCAAATGGAAGTTAATTTATTCCTCCTCAGACTTTAATGTCCTCCAAAACTGTTAATTCTATTTGCTTGCAGCTTTGTCCCAAATAAATTAACACATTACTTTAGAATGAATTACATTTGCCACGTCTCTGCCAAAGTGCCTGATTAATTAATATCCTTCTGTACTTTATTGCTTTTGTCCTTCCTGTCAACCACATGGCCTGGTTTTCTACCATCTGCAAACTGATGGGGGGAGGATGGTGGGAATTTCTTTTGTTGCACTATCTGTGTGTGAGTCAGATAGAGCACACTAGATCATAACCAAACTGATGGCCCTGGAGACTAAATCACAATTCTGAATGCAAGACACAAGTGCAATCCCTTGGTAAGGCCATACGCTTGCAAGGAGCAGTGTTACTGCAGAGAAGGAAACCAGCAGTGAAAATGCTAATCTGCCCCCATGTGCCTGTTGTCCTTGTGATCTTGCAGCTATAAGTCAGGCCCAGCTGATTTGATGCTTCTGGAATATTTTAGTAAAACTAAGATCACGAATAGCATGTGTGCTAAGGACTCTAAAGAAAAATATGTTATCCTTCCAGCATTTCTTCTGCTCTGGACTTCAGATGGATGTTGAACATGAAAATATAGATGTATCAATATTGCCACCTGAATATTGCACCCTTTTTAAATATAATTAATCTTAATATTCCTAATTATTTTAATTATTTGGCAAACTTATGGTTCCTCTGTTGTCCGTATGAGAATAATGTTGCAGCCTGTTAAACAAAATATTCCAGTTATGCTTTTCTGAATTCATAGATCTGCAACCTTTGCAAAGATTGAAAGCGCACCAACTATAAACAGTAGCCAAATTGACCTAACAAAATTCAGCAAAAGATGGAACAAATCTTTAGTAATAAATTTCATTCTAAATTGTTTTCCATCACAGATAGTCCAACAATATTTCAGTGATCAAATCCATTGTGGCATAATTATTTTACAAATGGCGAATGAAGTTTGTTATCAACATTAATCTCACTGCCATTCTCCCTTAACATTGCTGATGGTTAAAGAATTATTGGCATTTAGCTTATTCCACATGTATATTGAGGATAGTTTCTAATTTTGCTACTACTTCAAATTCTCAGCCCAGTTTACTAAATCTGACTAAAGGCTTTATGAAATTCCAGTCTGGAACTGTTGGAGTAACACTCTAAATGGTGTTTATGAAGGAAAACAATACTGTCCTTTCAGATCAGCAGTTACTACAAGGATGCATCTAATTCATTAACTGATAATTAGGTTTAAAATGGAGCTGTGGTCACACCACAAGATACCATAAAGTAACATAGCATGCTATTCATTTGAAAGAAAAATGGTGAACTAGTTGCTTACTCAGTTCCCAATTCATCTCATAATAGGGCCTTGTTGACTCTCCAGACAATTCAAATCTTTCTCAGGAAGGAACTGAAGTATCAATCTAAAATCATGTGTTCAAGTTTTGACAGATTACTTGCTTCCATAATTCTCTGAGACAACTATTTGTAACATGGAACGTAAGTGACAATTAGTCCATGGGGGTGGGGGCTCTCCATGTTGAACAAGTGAGGCTCATACATAAGTGCTCCTTAAGTTAGTCATTTGTCTTAAACTACACTTAGCTAGGCTGTTAATACAGCCTACCTCCACTTGAACCACCATTCTATCCAGTGATGTTGTACTCAAGTATCCTGTGCATGTAACCTGCCTAAACTCAACATTTCACTATATTATGAAGGAATGCTGCCTACCTTGTTTCTTTTTTTTAAGATAATTGCTATCGTCTTCTCTCTTTCTCTGTCACTGTTTCTCTCTCTCTCTCTGTCTATCTTGCTGTCAGCCTCCACAAAAATTCACCAACTCTCAGCATGCCAGGGGTATTTCTACAGTAAAGCCCCATGATCAATGCCATCAATATGGAAAACTCTAGAGATGCTATTCAACCACCATCATTATTTTGCCCTTGGTGTTGCTTATGTTATTCCTTATGACAAGTGTAGTGTGACTGGATATGGTCAATAATCAGATTGATGCTGGCAATTTCTAACTGTGGAAATCTCAAGCAGGCACTCAGAGTTTGAGAACAAGGGCTTGAATTTATTATGAACAAACATGCAACTGATACATAATTCCTGTGTATCATCATGCGTGACTTGTTATCTGAAACTAAAGCTCCACTGACAATAATCTTTGGTTAGATAACTAATTCTGATTTGCACTTTTTTACATAGGAGACCTGCTTCTGCAAAAAGTAACTGTGAAAACCTCCTGATGTCAGTCCAGCTATGATTACTCATGAGTTTGCATTGAAAGTACTTTACAATTCCCAATAGAAGTTCCTTATATTCTACATTTTCATGCTTTACATTGGCAAGTATCCTGTTTGTAATCTGTCAGATATGATTTGAAGTTACTTTGCTGTGAAAGAGCCTCCAGGTGTATGCAATTGTGTACAAATTTCTCTTGATTAGTTTTTAACAAGACTATATACCAGCAAATTACTATTTAATTAGCTATTCACTAACATTCATTAATCCTGCTTTTTTTCAGGGGTAGGATTCAATGGCAAAGCATCAACAATAATAAGTCTGTTAGCAGTTTCTGCTGTAAATTCCATTGTAATGGGATCGTCAACACTGCTAGAACTGAGATGAATCTTTGCTCCCCAGATGATTAATGATGGGTGTTATTGTAGAATTTGCACCATTTTACTTATAATTATTGTCCAGATTTAAAATTGCAATACATTTGTTAGTCAGTGAATTGGCATTATTAAATAAATACAGGCAATTATCATTTTGTAACCTATAATTTTGTGCAAGAGCCTACTGCTAATTTTGGCAGAATATTTGTGGTTGTTTCAGAACTGCCTGCCACAGCCAGAAAGACTTGCTCTAATGTTACCAAGTCCAGTGATCTGATGGAAGTTACCAGCAACACTACTTGCTGATTATTTACCATGCTGCTGTTGAGAGTCAGTACACTAATGCAGATTCAGTAGTATTGTGGATCAGCTGTTTCCAGCAAGAGCCAACTTCTGTAACATCAACAGGTTTGCACCAGCACTCCAAAAAACATTTTGTATAACTTTGTGAGGTAGAGTCATGCAAGTTTCAAGCAAGTTCATTCCAGAGAGGATACTTGAAAGAAAATTGAGAAGATTATTATTTTATATGGACTTTGCAGCAATTTAGTCCATGCGAACAATATTGTTATTTATACTTCACACATATTTATACTTCTGCTATTCATTTTCTTTTGTTTTTTTCCTGACTAAAATGATTTGCTTGTTCCAACTTCTCTATGAAGTAGCTAATTCCATATTCTCAGCTGTCTGTGGATAAACATATGCCTCTTAATTTCCCTAATGGATTTACTAATGACTATTTCCGTTATAATCTTTCGTTTTGAACTTATCTACAAGTGAAAATATCCTTTTGTTAATTAGGATCATGCACTCTCAGTGGTACAAAGGTAAATGTTGTAAGTATGGTTTCAGAGCGTGATCAACTTGTTGCGCTACAGAGAACCCTGTTATATGACCCATAAAGATATATGGTTTACCATGTGTGGTTTAAGCTTAATTATAAACAACCATAGAACCATGGAACACTACAGCACAGTACAGGCCCTTCAGCCCTCCATGTTGTGCTGACCTATATAATCCTTTTTAAAAAAAGTACTAAACCCACACTACCCCATAACCCTCCTTTCTTTTCATCCATGTGCCTGTCCAAGAGGCTTTTAAATACCCCTAATGTTTTAGCCTCCATCACCATCCCTGGCAAGTCATTCCAGGCACTCACAACCCTCTGTGTAAAAAAAACTTACCCCTGATGTCTCCCCTAAACTTCCCTCCCTTAATTTTGTACATATGCCCTCTGGTGTTTGCTATTGGTGCCCTGGGAAACAGGTACTGACTATCCACCCTATCTATGCCTCTCATAATCTTGTAGACCTCTATCAAGTCCCCTCTCATTCTTCTACGCTCCAAAGAGAAAAGTCCCAGCTCTGCTAACCTTGCTTCATATGACTTGTTCTCCAAACCAGGCAACATCCTGGTAAATCTCCGCTGCACCCTCTCCATAGCTTCCACATCCTTCCTATAATGAGGTGACCAGAATTGAACACAATACTCTAAGTGCGGTCTCACCAGAGATTTGTAGAGTTGTAACATGACCTCTCTACTCTTGAACTCAATCCCCCTGTTAATGAAGCCTAGCATCCCATAGGCCTTCTTAACTACCCTATCAACCTGTGCAGCAACCTTGAGGGATGTATGGATTTGAACCCCAAGGTCCCTTTGTTCATCCACACTCTTAAGTAACTGACCATTAATCCAAGTTTAATTACAAGTTTAAGTAGTATCTCGCTTTTGAATTTTATTGCTCTAGATATAAATCTAAGTAATATATGTGCACTTGGTCATAGCTTTGCTAGCCCTTTTAATGATTTGTCATCTTATCTGGTAACCTAGAGACACATAACACAATTGTGATGTATGAATAATTTGACTCTATTACCGGTATGTCTATTTTAGAAACAAATTATGACAATCTTTTCAACCATAACAGTCACAAGTAATCATCTTCAGAATATTCACCATTACATCTTGTTAAGAGATCCTTGTACAATAATATATATAATGATTATCAAGTTAATTTGCGTAGCAGGAGTTAACTAAGTAAAATGAGGTGTGTCTAAGCAATGGATTGTTATTCAATTTGGAAATCGCATTCTGTCATTTGAATACATATGCTTACATAAATAAATATGAATGCATCCAAAATGCAAATGTCTAAAGTCTCAATGATTTCCAGATTAATATTCCTTGCAAGTAAGCATATGTAAAATCAGTTTACTTAAGCTTCTATTAAAAAATCAAGACTATCTTTAACTCTACTTAAAAAAATTGATTCTCAGGGATGGGATTCTCAGCTGACTTAGACCTATGTTAAACAAAGACAATGAGTAGCATAAACAACATCAGCCTTTTACTGAATACAGATAGATTCAGCTGACCCAAGGGAAAAGTAGTGAACAGCATCATCACTTAAATGCAGAGAGTAACAAACTAAGCAATATTTTTTTTCAAACATTGACAACATTTCAATTCACTTTCATTCTGTGGGATATTGTGAGGTGATCAAGGGCAACAGCTTTAATGTGTTTTAAGGGAGATATTTGATGCCATGCATTTTGTTCTTGGGTTTTATAAAATCTAATTTAAAAAATTTCATCATTAAAGTGCAGATAGTAGGTAGCTTGGGAATCAGAAAAGTAGCTTGTTGGAGCGTACACATTTTTCTGCGTCAGTGTAATGTTTAACATTATGCATTTGTTAATCCAGTAGGGCCATCATTTTTTAATAATACTTGATGGCTGTTTGACATTCAAAACACAGGACGCTGATCTCTCTTAGCTTTGGGATTATACGCGACCCGTAGGTGATCCACCTATTGGCTATAATACTTGTAACATTACAGACATTCACCTTGCCAACTTCTTTATTTATCAGTTGGAATTTAAGTATTTAATCAGTCTGACAGAGCTAGGATTTGGAGTTCCATGAGGATCAGCTTTGTGATCACTGTTACGCACATTTGCGTAAGCAGTTCTACTTCAAGAATCAGCAGTTCAATTCCGCAGTCTGAAGTGGCATCATATTGAAGAGTGTAATCAGGGAGAGGCCGTTAAAAAAGACTCCGTAAAGTAAAATAACATATGAGTAAACAGCACAATTGAAGCACAAGTTATTCCAGCATAAATATGTGAAAAAGTTTTTTTCTGAAACCCGAGTATTCCCTTTGCTCTGTGCCTGAAACAGTCAATAAAAGCTTATTTCTCTCCTTTTCTCAGACAACATCAAATAACATTCACAGATCAGTTAAATTTAAGTAAACTCAAACTTTCCTGATTCAGATCACTGAACCATTAAAGGAGCAAATATTTCCATTCTATGAAATATCAAGCAAAAAATTAATCTGAAGCTTGTTGTGGAACATAAAAGGATTTTTTTTGACATTTAACTCAATGTTCAGTTTGCTACCTGACATTCCTACTTCCCTGTACATATCTGGAAGGGCTGATGAAGCTATCCATCCATACATAGGTGCCTCAGAACTGAGTACACCCCGGGCAATGCATTGCTGAGTTCCTGCTCTGACAACCTTTGACGTATTTGATATTTAATATAAAAACAAAGGAACTATTTTTAAATGTCTTCAGTATTCAGAGACATATCAAAGTTATTAAAATTGATTACAAAATTTAGAAACTTCAAAAAAATGAAATTGATTAATAACACATTTGCAAATTAACGTAATACTGTTGCATGACTCCAGGACAGTTTGGATCTACAGTATTCTTGATAAACAAAGGATTGAAATGTTATTTGAAGGAGGTGGGATATGGAGTTGATGTTGCAATTAGATCATCTTTTTTTAAATATTCAAACACCCTGCTTTCACAATTCTCTAAAAAAAATGATTAGCTCACGTCAGTCATAAATAGCTGACCTCCGAACCAAGGAGGTGGGGTCCAGGTCCCAGAGCGTATGAAAGTGACAGAACTTGAAGCTTGGATGACGATTTAAAGGCTGGGCCAAATTGGATAGGTAGGGTCCAGGCCCCAGAGCATATCAAAGCGATTGAAACTGATGTTTAGACGACAGTTTAAGCACCAGGTCAGATTGAAAAGCTCAGGGTGTTGGAAGCCGAGAAAAGGGATGAGCCAGTTCAGTTTGCTGCTCATTGGCATTTACGCAGCTCTGCACTGAACTGAGGATCTGTGGACAGACTTTCTTTTGTGGACTTATCTCAGAACACTATTTGCCTGCTTTTATTGTTTGCATGGTCTGTTTTTGTCTCTCTACACATTGGGTGCTTGATGGTCTGTCTTTTTTAATGTGTTCTTTGTTCTGTGGCTGCCTGTAAGGAGGCGAATCTCAATGTTGTATAATGTACAGATTCTTTGATAATAAATGTACTTTGAACCATATTATTAAACAGTGATATTTCATTCTACAGTCTTCCTCAAGAGAAAACAACCTGTCCAAATCCACCTTGTCAACTCCATAGAAAGCATTCTGCCTGGATACACGCCAGTTTGGTGTGGCAACGGCTCTGCAGGTGACCACAGGAAACTGCAGATTAGTGGACACAGTTCAGTGCCTTGCAGGAAACAGCCTATGGACTGTCTACACTTTTTGCTGCCTCATTAATCAAAGACTCCACCCACCCTGGACACTCTCTTTTCCTCTCTCCCATCAGGCCTGAAAGCGTGTGCCACCAAGCTGCCGGACAGCTTCTGTCCCACTGTTACCATACTCTTGAGTGGACCTTCTGTACAACAAGATACAGTATACCCTTGGCCTCACAATCTACAGTATCTCCTTATGATCTTGCACTTTATCATTTACCCACATGGCAGTTTTTCAGTGGCTTCTATACTTTATCCTGCATTATTATAGTTTTACCTTATTCTAGCTCAATGCCCTGCTTAATGATTTGATTTGAATGAACAGTTTGCAAGACAAGCCTTTCACTGTATTTTTGTAACAGTAACAAACCAATAGCAATATCAATCCCTGGAGGATCTTATATGAGGGGTGATTGATAAGTTCGTGGCCTAAGGTAGAAGGAAATGAGTTATACAGCTCTCGTTACATGCATATAGGTTCAACTCTTCGAGTGATTATGCAGAAAGTTTGAAGTTAATAACTCATCAGGGGTGATTGATAAGATCATGGCCTAAGGTAGAAGGAGATGAGTTATTAACAAACTTCCTGCATAATCACTCAAAGAGTTGACTTGCATGTGCATGTAACGAGAGCTGTATAACTCATCTCCTTCTACCTTAGGCCACAAACTTATCAATCACCCCTGCTGTGGACACAAGATCCACAGGAGGTCCAAGATCCATATGCTCCACAACCGCTGGACTAAGTGTGTAAATGTAGGAGGGGACTATGTTGACAAATAAATGTGCTAGGTTTTCTAAAATTGACTCCTTCCACCTTAGGCCACAAACTTATCAATTACCCTCGTACGTTTGAATCGACATATCTCTGTTTTCAAAGCGCTAATGGGTACAAGTCTAGACTGTCCTAACATTTTTCCTTACACAATTTGCTCATTCTCAGTAGCAGTCCCATAAGCCTTTCCAAATTGCTTAATTTATTATCTTTCTTAAATAAAGTAATGTTGTAATGCAAAAATTGTGTTATTAATGCCCTTTAATTAATGTTTGAGATGAGGGGGTTAACTTATGAGGGAAGGTTGAGCAGGTTGTGCCTATATTCACTGGAGTGAGGAGAATAAAAATGACCTCCTTGAAACCTGTACGGCTCTGAGAAGGATTGACAAGTGTTATGAACCCCGTAACTGGGTCACTTACCAGCAAAGATAGGGAGGTCCGTTGAAGTCTGATGGTACTATTTTTAACAGTATTTATTGGTAAAAATACACAAAATAATATCAATGCAAACATACAGATACTATACGTTGTCAATACTAGATCTAAAAGTGCGGGTATAATAATAATCAATAAGAAATAGCTCTTTCGTTGTCTAGGGGATAATGTATTGTCCGATGGAAATTTAAAAGTCACTCAGTTCATTCAGGCTGCAGCTTTTTGGTTGGAGAGAGAGACAGATTTTTAGAACTTGCCAGCTTTCCTTTATCTGATCTTGATCCGTATTCGTCCTTTGGTGAGGCCGTTCCGTGGAAGACTTGTCATCCGGGCAAGGATGGACACACACAAGCCCCCACCAGTCTCATACGTTTCTCCTGGTGCGTCTAAAGGGGTTGTTCCCCAGACCCTCTTTTATCCTTACTCACGGGGTCTCAGATGTCAATCAGGTTGGGATGATGCAATCCCTCAACCAGCCCACTCTGGTCATTCCCTGAGGGCTTCAATGAATAGTACAGTACTCAATACACAATTCCGTCTCCAAGAGACAATGGCCGTTATCAATGGTTCCGCCTTTCTGGGGCCAGAACACACATTCCAAAACCTATGTATTCTGGACGTCTCTCTCTCATTTCCTGGGTCCCAGACCCGAATTAATAGCGATCTTGCGATTCTCGAAAAGGAGGGGGCTACTTTGTACCCTTCGGCCCCTCAGAGTTGTGGCACATTCGTAACACAAGATAGATGCTGAGATGAAGCATACCACCTAGAATAGGAGGATTCGTTTTCAGAATAAAAGTGTCTATTTAGGATGTAGATGAGGGGGATTTTCTTTGCTCAGAGGATCTTGAATCTCTGATGAAGGCAAATTTTGTGAGCAGAATGTAAGATTGAATTAGACAAGATATCTGTTTTCTGGAAGCGAAGGATAATGCAAAATAGGCAGAAAAGTGAAGCTGAGGCAACAATCAGAATAGTCTTGAATCTATTGAATGACAGAGTAGAATCAAGGGACCATATGACCCATTCCTGTTTCTTTTTTTTGTGTTGTTATGTGTTCTCCAGTTTAATAATGGGGAATCTTTACAATATCAGTCTAACCTAATAGACGCCATGCAGATTCAGTGCCAGAGCAGTGTGATAAATGCAACAGCATCTGTCACTCAGTAAAACTGGCATCTGCAGCAGGAATGATTAGGTGCAAGACTTCCTTCTGCTGGAGTGGGTGAATGCCAACAGTTCTCATCAGAAAGTGAGAGTCAAGGCTGCGCTGTTTTGACACATCATCAATATAGGATCAATTCAGAATAACTTTTTATAATTTTCACTTCAGGCCAAAGATTTACATTTCAGATGTTGAAATAATCAGTGAGTTCTCCGCTGCATGTGTTCCTTTTGCAAATTGCAGAAAAGGATCACAGCTCTGGATTTACAAGGACTATGTTGGTAATATGGAGCCTCATTTGTAACAAAACTATGAATTAAAATTGGCCCCATGAGGTACCACTCAATGCCAAGTCTTACAAGCTGTGGCTTTATATGAGGCTGAGTTTCAGACATATGAAACCGCATTTAAATAGTATAATGACCTAAATAAGATCAGTGCTGAATGGAATCATTATAACATGAAAGGCAGGCACTGAGGCCGATTCTCAGCTCTTTCCCCAAAGTCTTGCAAATATTTTCCCCTTGTGTCTATCTAATTTCATGGAACTTTATGGGTGGGATAGGAATGACTTGTACCACACACAATATCTGCTGCATTATAACCAGAAATTTTCTGCCAGGCTATGCAGAGAAGGCATGCCCATCAAAAGTGACGCACAGATGGGGAGGAGGTCATGGGAGGCTGGAGATGCTTTGATGGACAGGAGAGGTTTTGGGATTCTTTTTACAACTAGTCAGCCAGTTAATTTCTGAAGTGACAGACCCCCGTAGATTGATTCCCAAGGCCTCTAGTTTGCAGTCACTTCTTTCACAAAATAGCTCTCTGCTATGTGTGCCTCAGGTTTTCTTCGGCATTCTATTTAATATGTTATGCCTCATTTTACTAAATGTCTCACATAGGATGCAGTGATGTGAGTTATACTACTGGACACCTTTCCACCACCTGGTAGAGATTTTTATTGTAAACACAAAGAATGATACAAGGGTCTTCTGCTTCTGAAATAACTCTCCATTTGCTGGAAGGCCTTCTAGGATACAAAGGCCTTGACCAGGCAGAAGGGAAACCCAAGGGCCCTGTTCACATTTGCTATTTTGATTTTTGTCTACCACTCACAGATTATTTCATTGCAGTGGCAAAGAACGTTGTACTAGTAGGTGCAGTCACAAAGTGTTTATCATAATTCTGGTATCAAATGAAAGCTGTGGCAAACTCGAATGTACACTCCAGCAAAAGGTACTGTATACATGAACTAGGTGAAGAAGTTGGGTTCACCAGATGGATTGTACAGATTATTTAGAGTAAGTCAAAAGGCATCTGAAACTTTCTATAGTCAGTATACACTGAAGGTTATCTTTGAAAATTGACATTGGTGCTGCAGTTGAGTGATGCATAAGCAAGAATTTAAGTGAAATTTGTCAGATGGTACAGTCAAATATTGTAGGAGTCACTTCCCTTCCACTGTACCTCACTGGAAGCAGGCGATAGAAATGTGTGAGGTTGTTAAATCGAAGCAAAGGTGCCTTCTTTTAACCACACCAGGGCAGGGATCCAATTTGACAGGAAAAAACTATCTACCTAAAGCTAGACTGGGGAGAGAAGAAGGATATAATTAAATTGTAATTGGAAGTATCCTAATTTGTTTCATATTCAGCTTGGTATTTGGAACTAAATAATTCTCATGGACTATGAAACTCTTCAGGATACTTACGGTAAATTCCAGGGAATATTTATAGTGGCTTCAGTTCGAGCGCAGAGATGGTCAGGGAGCTACATTTTCACTTTGCAGGAGTGACAGTGGGAAGGAGTTAGAAGAGCAAGTCTCATTGATTAGTTAATTGGCTAATTGGGCAGCAGCTGCCAATAAAAAGGTAGGTTCAAGTGGAAGAGTAGAATGAACCTCTGTGGCAAGAGTAAAACTTTGGCATGGGCATGGGCATGGGCATGGGGGGGGTGTAGGGAGTAATGAGCAGAGGCTAAAGTGAGGTTCTGATAATATCTCTTTCTTTCTTTCTTATTGCATAGATAGAGTTGTGGGAGTGACAGTCAGGGCAGTGCTCTGCCCTTCTTGAAAGATATGAGAAGTCAGGGAATCCACCAGTGTCCCTGATAGCTGCACTTGTGAGAAGTGTATCTGGCTGAAGCTCTCTGCAGACCATGTGAACTGGAACTGGAGCTGGAAATGGATGAACTCAGTCCATTGAGTCCGCTCTGCCATTCCATCATAACTGATTTATTTTTCTTTCTCAAACCAATTCTTCTGTCTTCTCCCTGTAACCTTTCACAGCCTTACTAATAAAGAACCTCCATTTGAAATATACCCCATATGCCTGTTCCATTTTTGCTTGCCTTTTTTTGTGTGGGGAGGTGCGATTTGGGGGTTGATAATCATACTGCCTTTCTTTTCTTTCTTGATTTCATGATTACCTGGAGAAGAAGAATTTCAGAGCTGTGTACTTTGATAATACATAAATGAACAGATGAACCCTTTGGCTAAAGAAATTTGTCCTCATCTCTGTTATAAACTTATGTCCTTCTTTTGTGAGGCTGTGCCCTCTGGTCCTAGAGTCCCACTATAGGAAACATCCTCATCACATTCACTCTATCTAGGACTTTCAATACTAGTATTGTATTGTATAGTATTGTAGCGCTGAGTAGGCTACGGTCAATTATGGATAACTCTGAACATCCTCTACATAGCACCATCCAGAGACAGAGAAGCAGTTTCAGTGACAGGTTACTATCGATGCAATGCTCCTCAGACAGGATGAAGAGGTCAATACTCCCCAATGCCATTAGGCTTTACAATTCTACCGCCAGGACTTAAGAACTTTTTAAAAGCTATTAGTAATGCTTTTTGAGATAGTGATTTAGATGCATATCATATTTTTTACTGAGTTAAGTATTGTATGTAATTAGTTTTGCTACAACAAGTGTATGGGACATTGGAAAAAAAGTTGAATTTCCCCATGGGGATGAATAAAGTATCTATCTATCTATCTATCTATCTATCTATCTATCTATCTATCTATCTATCTATCTATCTATCTATCTATCTATCTATCTATCTATCTATCTATCTATCTATCTAGATAGATTCAATGAGATCTCCCCTCTGTCTTCTAAACTCCAGTGAGTACAGTCCCAGAGCCATCAAACACCTTTCACACATAAACCCTTTCATTCCTGGGATCATTCTTGTGACAAATACACCAAATAACAAGTATTCTACTTTGGAATAACAACCTAATAGGGGAAAGGCACAGCAGCCAAATCCTTGGCACTGAATTTAGCTCTGTGGCACAGAAGAGAAGAAGGTGAAGAAGAGCGTGGTGGTGAGAGGGAATTCATTGCTTAGGGGAGCAGACAGGATGAGAATAAGATTCCCAGATAGGATGTTACCTCTCAGGTGCCAGGTTCAGAGATGTCTAAGATTGAGTCCACAATATTCTTAAGGGCGAGGGTGGACAGCCAGAAACCTTGGCACACATTGATACCAATGATATTGCAAGTGTAAGAGATGATGTCCTGAAGCATATAGGAATCTAAAGAGTAGGACCTCGAGGGTAGTTATCTCTGAAAAGTTGCCTGTACCACCTGCCACATATTTGTGCGGTGAGAGTAAGAAAAGGACGATATGGCCAATGAATCTGTGGCTGAAGAGCTGGTGCAGGGGGAAGGGCTTCAGATTTGTGTATCTTTGGGATCTCTTTTGGGGAAGAGATCTATTCACAAAGGTTGGGTTACACTTGAACTGGAAAGGCACCAATGTCCTTGTGGACAGGTTTGCTAGAGCTGTTGGGGAGGGTTTGCATTGAGTTGGCAGGGGGATAGGAAATGAGTATTAAGTCAGTTGATCAATTAGGTGGAACATGATAAAGGATAGGCAGTAGATAGGTGTCAGGCCCGGACATGGAATGGACCCAAATGCAGGATGCAGGCACTGAAGTACTAGGGGTAGGACAGGATGGAGATGCCATGGCATGCAAGGGGTAGTGCAGGCAGGGCTGGATCCCAGAGTTCAGGCAGGGCAGAAGAGCCCCCTGGGGCAGGGGCATAACTGCAGGGTAGGGCCACCTCCCAGGCAGGAACACAGAGGCCCGGGCAAGACGCAGAACCCTGGGCAGGTGCGGGCACAACCCATAGGGAGCAATGGGTGGAAAGGGTCGGAGTCCTCAGGGCGGGCCGCGTGGATCCCGGGCAGGACCACCTCCCAGTCAGAGACATGGAGGCCTGGGCAAGGCACAGACACCTGGGCAGGTGTGGGGCACAACCCATCTGAGGTGAGGGGTAGGAAGGGAACAGAGTCCCTCCGCCAGGCAATGGCAGACGGCCTGGCTTCCCCGACAGAGGCGAGGGGCAGGAAGGGGCAGAACCTCCCCGTAGGGTAACAGCAACAGGATGGTTGTTAGCTCGGAGGTTCAACGGACTCGGAGTCCTTTTGACGGACTTAGCTCGCTTTCGGTGTGTGCTGCATCTGCGAGGCTGGTTTCGACGGAGCTTCCATTGTGTGCTGTGTGTGTGAGGCTGAGTCGGACGGTGCCTTGGAAGTCCGTAGCGGGGGTACTCCCTTCTGCCGCCGGTGTGGGATGGCAAGTCTGTTGGGACCCTGGGGACTTGTGGAAACTGTGGTGATTTCTTTTGAACTTACAGTTCTTTAACATCTTGGACTATTTTTACTGTGCCCATAGTCTGTTTTTTTTAAATCAATTATGCTATTGTTTGCACTGTTGTAACTATATGGTTTTGTGCAGGTCTTGTAGCTTTAGTTTTTGGTCTTGTTTTTGTCTGGTGGATTTGGATAGCGCGGTGATAGCGCGATATTAATACGCAGCAACCTCTCCGGACTCTGGATTGGAGATTGCCAAACGTTATGTGGATTTTCTGGTGTAGTCTGTTTTGTAATATCATTCTGGGGGAACATTGTCTCATTTTTTAACTGCATTGCATTTGTGGTTTCTGAATGACAATAAACTGAATCTGAATCTGAACAGCCTGGCTTACCCAACAGGGGCAAGGGATCAGAAGGAAGCTGGGTCCAGGGTGAGCAGCAGGACTACCGTGATACACCAGTAAATTGGGAAAGGCAACCGACAGCATGGCAGCTCAAGCAAGGCAAATAAGGCAGAACAGCAGGACCAGCGCACACATGAGAGAAGCAGGGGAACAAGACCAACCAGACAGAACAGATGCAGAGCAGGCTGGCAACCAGGGCAGAACCAGGTACAGAGCAGGACAACCTCCCAACTAGGTTCAGTCCCCGAGCCCCTTATAAACACCTGCCCCTTAATAGGCGATAGGTGTACCTCCTTAAACCAAGATAATCCAATGGCTCCGGGTGACAGGAGGGCTGGCTGCAAGGCCTGGAGTCCGGAGTCCGCGGACCAGAGCAAGACCCGGAAGGCGGGCTCCAGACCGGACCCTAACAATAGGGCAAAATGCAGAGAGTTGAATGGGTTGAAATGTGGTTACTTTCTTTCAAGAAGTATTAAGAACGAAGATGATGAACTTTAAGTATGGATTTGTACACAAAATTACAATGTCGTGACAGTTACAGGGACTTGGCTACTGCAAGTGCCAAATTAGCTGCTTGATGTTCTAAAGGAACCAGAGGTGGGGGACTGGAAATTAAGGATACTGTAACAGCTGCAGAAAAGGAGATGTCATGGAGGGATCGTCCACTGAGTCAGTGTGGGTGGAAGTCAGAAACAGAAAGGGAGCAATCACTCTATCGGCCCGCCAATAGCAACAGGGACACTAAGGAGAAGATCATTAGGCTGAAACAGGAGAAAATCTGCAGATGCTGGCAATCAAAACAACATACACAAAATGCTGGAGGAACTCTGCAGGCCAGGTAGCATCTATGGAAAAAGTATAGTCAATGTTCTGGGCCGAGACCCTACATCAGGACTGAGGAAAAAAAAGATGAAGAGATGAGGAGCGGGGAGGAAGAACCACAAGGTGATAGGTGAAACTGGGAGGGGGAATGAGGGGTAAAGTAAAAAGCAGGGAAGTTGATTGATGAAAGAGATACAGAGCGGGAGAAGGGGAATGTGCTAGGACAAGACAGAAGGCCATGGAAGAAAGAAAAGGAGGAGGAGCACCCAAGGGAGGGAGGTGATGGGCTGGAAAGGAGATAAGGTGAGAGGGAAATGGGAATGGTGAAAGAGAGGGGGGCCATTACAGGAAGTTTGAGAAATTGATGTTCGTGCCACCAGGTTGGAGGCTACCCAGAATGAATATAAGTTGTTGCTCCTACAACCTGAGTGTGGCCTCATTGGGACAGTAGAGGAGGCTATGGACTGACATAGAACATAGAACAGTACATCTTCAACTTTAGATGTTGTGCTGAGCTATATAAACCAACTGTATGATCAGGCAGACTTTGGAAAGTGCAAAAATAAAAGGGTTATTGTCAATGATGTGCTCTGGCTAGACCACACTTGGAATATTGTGTTCAGTTCTGGTTGCCTCATTATAGGAAAGTTATGGAAGCTTTAGAGAAGGTGCGGAGGAGATTTACCAGGATGCTGCCTGTATTGGAGAACATGTATTATGAGGAAAGATTGAGCAAGTTAGAACCTTCGCTTTGGAGTGAAGGAGCATTAGAGGTGAATTAAAAGAGGTTAAAAGAGGTTTGTCTGTGTGAGGAGTGGCGCGCCACACAGTCTTTCATTCCGCACATTGTAAGGCATGAAAATGCCCAACGCTGGCCTCTCAGGCTTGAGCCGATGTTCCTCCTCCTCTGCCCTCCTCCTCCTAAAAGAGGTTTATAAGATAATAAGGCTGCTGTTGCCTTATTTCCAGAGCAGTAAAAGCCAATACCCAAGGACATCAATTAAGGTGAGCGGAGGAAAGTCTAGAGGAGAATTCAGAAATAGATATTTACACAGAGTGGTAAGTGCATTGAATTCACTGTTGCGGGTAGTGGTAGAAGCTGGTACAATAGGCATATTTAAGAGACTCTTAGATAAGCACATGGGTGTAAGGAAAATGGAGGGTTGTGGTCTGTATAGGAGGGAAAGGTTTGATTGATCATGGAGTAGGTTTATATAGGTCAGCACAACATCTAGAGTCGAAGATGGACTGTTCTATGTTATATGGACATTAATATTGGATACACATGACTACATTAGGAACATAGAAAACCTACAGCACAATACAGGCCCTTCAGCCCACAAAGTTGTGCTGAACATGTCCTTACCTCAGAAATACCTAGGCTTACCCATAGCCCTCTAATTTTCTAATCTACCTTCACTACATTGTGGAGTACAAGTGGGAACTGTGCTATCTAAGTCGATTAACAGTTGTGCATTCCCACAACAGATGAAATTGTGTCAATAAAGAACACAAAGCTAATATACCATGACATCACACTACTACCTTACCTCACTGAAATGATTAACAAAGGTGGAAAATAAAATATGATAATGATGCATCTTTACAATCTTATTGAATCAAGCTCAAGTTACATTTACAGAATGATGTGGATCTTTGGGGATCCAGAGTTTTTGTTCCACTGTAAGGAAGAGCAATTTTTCTAAGGCAGTTCCATGAAAAATATACAAATTATCACATATCAAGCATGTACACTGATTTTTTTGCATTGTGCCTGGGAAGAACTTAGTAATGAAGATACAACGATGGAATGTTATGACTGTGAAAGATTTCTCTTAACACATGGCCTTGGTTGATATAGCTTCAGGGAATATTTGGATTTTATAGTTCCAGTCATTGAAAAGGTGTTCATGATAGTAGTAAGTGTAAATGATAGGCGAACAGAAGAGGTTCCTGAAAATACTTCTGCAGCTGAAAGGATGATTTCAAAGTTGAGAATGATCTTGCTGACACAGTGACAGACAATACAAGCTGCTTCACGTGCTGAATTTGCAAATTCTTCAGAAAGAATACTGTCAAGCATTTTCGCACAACTCCAGATCATTAAGCCTTCAGTAGTCTGACAGAAACAGGAGTTTGAGCAGTAAAAGGTAGACTGAAAAAGCAGAAAGGAAGCAAAGCCAAGGGAAGGGTTAAATACTTTTCACTTCATTGTTGAAATATACCATTTTCAACAGGGCAGAGAGCAATGGCTGTGCTGATTGGTACATTTGTCAGAGCATACTTGGATTTGATGAACTCAAAGCTTAATACCAAAACGTCTTGCTGATGGAGCAAAGAATAAGGAATATAATGTGAGGACAGATATTGTGATCATTATTTCAAAATACCACAGGTATCCTGTAATCTTACGGTGACATCATACAGGGATCTGATTATGCATCATTAAATGTGTTGGGCTCATTTTATTTATGATTTGTCTAGACGGTAGTCTCATGATGAAGCTTCGTCAAGACTGCTTATAACATTACTGTTGAGATGTTACCATGAATCTGCAGGGCAAAGTGTACAGTATCATTTATAACAAGCAAAAACAAACACTTGTGAATCTGTAATTGGTGGGGAAACATTGGTAATGCAGCCTTGGCAACAGTAAACATATTGAATGTATTTTATTTAAAAAAATTAAGACACAGTATAAGATGTTAATATCCTTTGTGCCAATAGGTTGTGAGCACTTGCTCAAGACTGTCTTGATGTTGGGAGTGGCACAGGGTTCACACGCAGGGGTCTTCAAGTGGGCACCCACCTTACTCTGTTTCATCGATTAGCCCACTACATCCGCGGAGGGCTTGATAATGTTTTCTGTGTCCCAGAGTCAGCCCCCGTTTTGTCTTCCCACTCTCTTGATGCTATCTTAAAGCCTAGGAGAGGTATTTTTGCTTGATCGAAAGCCAGTGACTGGTTCTTTCCAATGCCTCTGACGTGGCTCTGATGATTTGCTGTAGAGTCTGACCATGGATCCCTAGTTCCTTCAGTAAAATGATGGTGGGTATGGCTATAAATCCCCAACAACCCACATCCACAGGACAACCTTTGACTTTCCAGCCCCGTTGCTGAGCTTCTGTCTGCTAGATCTGCATACCGTAGCCTCTTGTGCTCATATGCTTCAGCCACAGAATCCTCCTAAGGGTCTGAGTTCCACGATGTAGATGATCTGTAAAAAGTTGGACCACAGAACCAAATTTGACCTAAAGCTGGTGGTAGCAATTTCCAGTGGAAAAGTAGGTTGCTTATTGACATCAACCACCATTTTTCAGTCATAGGCAGGCCATGTCTCTGACATAGGAGGGAGGTTAGTTGTTTTTTTACCGTCCGTCCTGATGAATGTTGTTGATGTCAGAGTGTTAGTTGTTCTAGGAAGCACACCCCTGTCAGAAACACGATAAAAAACAAAGGACCTGGCGGAGGGAGAACAGCTGACCTCAGCCCTGACATTCACTGAGCAGATAGGAGTGAAATTACAGTTAGTTGGTTGCTATCCTCTTGGTCTTGATTGCTGCTGCCAGGCTCCTCAAGACCTGGTTTTGCAGCTTGACAGGATATGCGTGAGGGTTGCCAGAATTGGGTGCAGGGACAAGTTTGATCTTCACCAAACCACTGGTGGAGGTCTTTTTGTGAGGGAAGCACATCACATGTAGCTCTGATGAGAAAGTTAAGTCTGTTTGCTTCCATCTCCCATTTGTCTTTCCAGCTGATGTTCCTCCTGCCAATACTTTCCCACCCATTGACCCGCCTTAGCCGGGGAGAAAGCCTTTGCACTTCTGTTTGACTTTTCTTGTCACCACACTTCCTCAACAAACATCTTCCTTCATTCTGGAATTGTGGCTTTGTGCCAGATGGGTCCACTTCCTGCCCCTGCCCTGTTGGACTTGCCCCACAGTGTCTCAATGCCTAAGGGCTGCTACTACTTGCTGAACAGCATCACTTGGGGCCCATTTCTGCCCAGTTGATGAGGTCTGTGCAGCATTTCTGATGGTCTTGTTACAAGCGTTTTTGAGTGTCCTCTGTAGACGCTCCTTTAGAACACTTGAATTCCTCTATAAGGCTACTGGAGGGTCATTCACTTGGTGAAAGATGTCCTATAGTCTGCCTGAACCTCAGTGGTCTTCCAGCACAGTTGTCTGTGAGGGATTGCTGCAGACTGGCTCATTCCAGGTACGTACTGACGAAGACACTGAAGGACTGTGCTGACAATGCTAAGGTGCTGTGGTGAAGGAGCACAGTATAGGTTCCTTCTGCTATCTCATAGAGAAGCAGGAGTTAGATGGGAAAGCCTCTTGAACAATTTAAAGGGTACCACTTTAAGGAGCTATATGATGACAATGGTGCTATGCTTTGGTTTCATTTTCTTTCTCTCTCCTTAATATTAACAATATATAATGTATTTACAACAAATGTAATGGCTTGTTTCTGTACTGTTTCGTACTTTTGTATATTTTTTCTGATCATGAATAAAGTCTAATTTTGAAAAATTTCCTCCCTCTGCAGATCATCCAAAGTCGAATGCTGTATTGTGTCACTGAAATAACATGGCAAAGATGTTCATATCTGCCAAAATTGTATTGAGCTGTAGTGGCTTTGGGTCAGCTAACACTAAGTCAGACAATAGTATTAAAGATCAAGAGAAATCCATGAGTGCAAGTAACAGAAATTCTGGCCTTTAAAGTGGTTACACTCAAAAATGACATAGTTTTAGGAATCATGATTGGAGTTGCAACTTGTTGAGAATTTCCATAATGCATTAAATACCCATGAGAAGGCCTCTTGATAGAAGCAATGGGTTGGACTTGGGAGTCGGCATCCCACTTCTCTAATGGTATTGCCAGTAGAAATGTTTGAACAGTAGAAATCATTCTCCAGGGTTGGCAAGAGTATCTCATTACCAGTGACATCCTATGTTCAAATGAAAACTGGCTTGTTTTGTGCAAAATCTGTGTGGGTAGCTTTTTTCCCCCATTTTTGAATGTTTTTCATTTTCTTCCCACTGTCTCTCCTTGCATTTGCTGTGGTAGATTGCAGGAATGATTCTCAACTCCCAGAATGTGTCAGAGTACAACCGTGACCTTCCAGTTCACCGTGATATGAACTGTTGTATACTTCAATGGTGTATCTTAAATTGATGAGGAAAACTTGGCCAGTGCTTGCTGTAATCTCATTTGAAAGCAAGATGATGGCAGTTGCAGCTTGCTAACCTTAATGAGGCCATTGAAAAGAAGATTGACACTGAAATGTGGATGTGATTCATTAAAAATACATGACCTAAATGCCTGAGAAAGTGCAAATTTGTCCACTGCAACTAATAGAACATAGAAAATCTACAGCACATTATATAGGCACTTCAGCCCACAATGTTGTGCTGACCATGTAACCTACTCTAGAAGCTGCCTAGGGTTTCCCTCTATTTTTCTAAGCTCTATGAACCCACCTAAGAGTCTCTTAAAAGACCCTGTTGTATCTGCCTCTACCACCTTTGCTGGCAGTGTGTTCCACGCACCCACCACTCTGTGTGTGAAAAGCTGACCTCTGGGTTCCCTTGTTCCCACTTCCAAGCATCATGTATCTATGCCCCCTCGTGCTAGCCATTTGAGCCCTGGGAAAAAGCCTCTGGCTATCCATACAATCAATGCCTCTCATCATCTTATACACCTAATGTTATGGTAAGTGGAGCTTTTATGAAACTATTGCTTGTGAACAGGTCAGGTCAGGTTTGCCGACTTGCTTGCAGCCACTCTCGAAGTGTTGGTCACTTGACAGAGGATTATGTGTCACCTGCCGATGACAATGCTGGAAGGTGGAGCAAAGAAAACTAACTGCTGGAAGAACACAATGGATCAGACAGCATCTGTGGAGAGAAAGGAGTAGACAATGTTTTGTTTGGAACAGGAGAGGAGTCTTAAACTAAAATGTCAGCTGTCCATATCATTGAACAGATGCTGTTTTGGCATTTATAAAGGTTAGGTTATCTTGTTCCTCTGGTGATTGATAGTTTAACTCAGCAAGAGACCGTGAGAAAATTCATATTACCAGGAGTAAATAAAAAATTAAGTTCACCACAACTGGCATAACTGATTTTTTTTTAAATTATGTGCAATCGTGAACAAAAGCCAGATCAGAAATGCTGATCAAGTCAACTAGTTCCCAAACAGAACTCTGATAGGCCAATCAAATGGTTCACTGCTGCTCAGCGATAGAACGTAAAAAAATCATATGTACAATTAAGAAACATTAAAGAATAGTAGAAATACTGGAGTCATGATGATCATGATGAAGTCTGCTGGAGAGAGACATTTATACACAAGCTGTCCTCCATAATTCAGAGAGATTGAAGGATAAGGTTATAGGTTGACAAATCGTGACAGGAGCACTTGGAACTAAAAACTAATCCCTACTGGGAGAAAACACTACCTGATCTTTCCGCACTGTTCTCCAGCAGTTTAAGGACTAAGTCCAGCCGGAACATAACTCACAAGTGCTTTTGAAAGTCAAGTATTAACCCTACCTGCCAACAACCAGGCATTGCCATCCTGGTCCCCTTCATGACAGCTTATGAAGAAGCACGTGACTTCCCTCCCAGAGATGATAGGTGTTTGTGCACTCGACTCTTGAAGGCTTAGACCCCATTGTCGCAGATGTTTCCAACCACAGCACCTGGAAGGCTGTTCCAAATTCTGATAGCACAGTGAAAGAAGCTTTTATCCAGTATGTAGGTTCATGCATCAGGCATAGAAACAGCATGAGCAGGCAAAGATAAACTTGATCGTGTGGTGTGCTGTCTCTCATAAGATGAAGGCAGCATGGTGCGAAGGTCTGCAGGGCTGTGGCTGGTGTGCATTTTGTATAGCACAGTAGCTGCAGCAACCTGTCGTCTGTGGTGTAAGCTACTGATGGCTAGGTTGTCACGAGCTGTGGCTTCATCTACACCTATAATCCTGAGAGCCTTTCTTTGAGTGGAGTCAAGCTGGCTGAGGACTATCTGTGAGGCATTCATCCATGATAAACAGGCATACTCCATGATACTTTGTACCTGGGCTTTGTAAACCGTGGCTCTGCCCTCTTTGTCTAGTTTGGATGCTACTTTCCACAGAGCTCCAAGCCTTTGTCCAGCCTTGTGGAAATAGTGGAAAGGTGTTTATCCCACACCAACTTGCTGTCAATATTAACACCAAGGATTACTAGCTCCTTCCTTAAATCCAGCTTGCAGTTCCCAAAATATAGGTCGGGGGTGGGTGGATTCCTCTTCCTAGACATCACCATCACCTTGAACTTAGTAGGCTCAAAGGTGACATTCCAGTCGCCTGCCCAGGCTTTCATCCTGTCAAGATCCCTATTCAGGCCTGCTGTCACTGTATTACTCTCTCCTGCTCTAATTGGTGAAATAGTGTGGAGTCATCAGCGTACAGGTATAGCTCGTTACTGCATGCATCAACCAAGTCATCAATAAAGATGGAAAACAGAAGTGGCCCGAGTATTGAACCCTGTGGTACAGATGCATTGATGGTTGAAGAATCAGAAGCCTGACCAGAGATAACAACTTTGATGGTCCGTCCATGAAGGTGGCTCTGCAGCCATCAAAGCAGCTTTCCAGATATTCCTTTGGATCTCAGCTTAACACAGAGTCCATTATGCCAGACCTTGTCAAACGCTCCTTTGATACCCAGGGCTATGACACACATTTCTCCACCTTTGTCTAAGAAGGTGTTCCACGTTTGAGATAAGGTGGTGAGGAGATCAGGTACTGTGATCCATACTGCCTACTTGAAATTAAGTTGTTACAGAGTAGGTAGTTCTGAACTTGCTTGTGGACTGCTGCTTCCATTACCTTGCTGATGACACTGAGTAAGGATATGGGGCGGAAATTTGTAGGATCAGCTCTGGAATCCCGCTTGTGTACTAGTATTACAGATGCTATTTTCCATTGTTCTGGGAAAACACCACTCGAGAAGCATAGCTGGAAGAGGTGGCAGAGAGGACTTGCAAGTTCTGCACTGCATTCCTTTAAGACCCTAGTTGGAATCTGGACAGGCTGAAGCTGGTGCATAATTTTCCTGATGTCTTTAGGTTTGAAGATGATTTTGTTCAGCGAGGTGGTAGTAAGCTGCTTGACATCTGGTGGCTGGTCATTAGCATCTTCTAACCGACATTTATCTGCAAAAGCCCGACAGAAAACATTGGCCTTATCCTTTGCTGTTGTATGTACAGGCCCATTGGGCTCAATACAGGGCTGTCAGAGTGGCCTGTTCTTCTGGAGAGGGAGTTCACAACATTCCACCACTTCTTGCCACTAAGGTTACCACTGGTTAAGTCATTTTTGAGCTTGTTGCTATGGTGTCTTCTGGCCTGTCTCTCTGCTCGATTGTATGACTGCCTAGCCCGTGCAAACTTCTCCGTATTAGCAGGGGTGTTGCACTTCTTTAGATGGCGGTAGAGACGATGTTTCTTCTTTGCTGCTCGTCTGCACTTGTCATCAAACCATACTTTGTCGCCAGTCTTCTTAGTAACAATTTTGCTGGGAATGTGAATGTCTGTGGTCTCACATGTAACTTCTGTAAACTTGGTGCAAGCCTTCTCAGGGTCCTTGGCTTTCAGAATGCTAGACCAGTCAGTTGATGAAAGATGACCACGCATATCCCAGAAGCTGGCTTTGTCGTAACACCAAACTTTCCTCTTGTATGGCTGGTCATGGTAAACTGGAACATCCAACTTCACTAGCAGGGGGTTATAGCCTGAAGAACCCACTTGAGCCATGTTTTTTTTGTAATACAAATTTTTATTATTATTTATTCTTATTTTACAAAGCAGCACAGCATATCATAGTGCAGATACAGTACAGCATATTTACACAGCCATCCCATGACAGGAAAACATATAAAACTAAGAAACAGAAAAAAACTTCTAATTTAAGTTTAAATTAACATACGACCAAAATTGATCCCACGTGTCTTGTACTTTTCCCTCACTGTTAATTCTTCCCAACATGTGTTCATATGATGAAATCTTAACCATTTCCTCAGTCCATTCTCTCACAGTAGGACATCTGGGTTTTTTCCAGTTTTGCAATATAATTCTTGCAGCTGTGATGAGACCCACCTTTAAAATAGTAAATTTGTCATTGTTTACATTAGGTATCATTGTCCCATCACCCAGGAGACAAAGCCGTGGGCACAAGGGCAGTGTAGGTCCCAACCAATTCCCCAACAAATCAAGAACCATAGCTGTTGCCTTAGCGGGTAGGTCCGTCATAACAAGATCAAGGATATACTCCCCCCCTTGTTGGGTCTGACACAATCTGCTGCAGACCAAGACTATCAGCTAGTTGTAGTGTGCGCTGGCCAGCACTGTCAGTTGTCATAACTTGCAGAAGTTACATTTATGAACAATACAACTGGTGAGAGATTAGTAAAAGAGAAACAATAAATACATGAGATTCAGAAGATACTGGAAGTACAAAACACACAAAATGCTAGAGGAACCTAGCAGGTCAGGCAGCATCTGTGGAAATGAATGAACAGTCAATGTTTCAGGCTGTGGCCCTTCCTTGAGACTGGAAAGAAAGGGGGAAGGTGCCAGAATAAAAAGGTAGGGGGATGGGGAAGGAGGACAAGCTAAAAGCTGATGGGAGAAGGCAGGAGGGTGGGAAAGGATGAAGAAGTGGAGAAGAAAGTATCTGATAGAAATGGATGTTAATGCCACCTAGGAGGCTACCTAGATGGAATATGAGGTGTTGCTCCTCCAACCTGAGAGGAGACCATGGACTGACAAGTCAGAACAGGAATGGGGTTAGAAGTTGAAATGGTCGGCCACTGGTTAATTCTGCTTTTGGTGGATGGAGCAGGGGTGCTCAACAAATCAATTCCCCAATTTACATCAGGTCTCACCAATGTAGATGAGGCCGCATTGTGATACAAAAAAGTACCCCAACAGATTCACAGATGAAGTGCTGCCTTACCTGAAGGACTGTTTTGGGCCCTGAATGGAGGTGATGTAGGAGGTGCCTGAATTGTTTTTGTAATGAAACGAGTTGTTATAATCCATAGTACACTGTGTAAAATGATTGGTCAAAGCATTTGCAATAGTTATGTTCAGATATGATTCATAAAATGGAAACTCTTACAGAACACCAGGAAACAAAGCATTTTGAGGGAAAGTTTGACTGGGTAACTCTTGCAGTTGGATAACTGATGCTGGCAGAATGGACTTTGTGTCTCTGCTGCATTATGATTTTGTTTCTCTTCAGCAGTTCCTTGCCATCGTAGGTGACTTACTCTCACAGTGGTTTTGTGTATTCGTAAGTGGCTACTGAGACAAATGTGGGAATCTCTGATTCATCCACAGAGGTGGCAGAGGGGGCTGATGAAGTGGGTGGGAGGCAGTCTCAGGCGGTATGTTCCTTACGTTAGACGTGTTCCTGATACTTGGTCCTGATGACTTTTAATACCACCCCAAATGTTCCATCACTACTTTGTGCAATTGTGGGACATGGATTCCCAGGAGGCAAGGGGAATGTTGCCTGTTTTCCAAGGAGGTGTTGAGCATGTCATTGAACCTCCTTGTCTGTCTGTCACCTGGTAACCTGTTCATGACCTGAGAGCTGCATATTCCAGAAAATACAATGGTACATCCACAGTAGTCAACTGAGCATGCCTGAAGCAGTCAGCATTTCTGAAAAGATCAGAGAACTGTGACATTTTGATGCATCTTCGAACAAACGTAGAACAAAGAGCAAAAGGTTTGTTTTACAGAAAAATAGCTGAATTCAAAGATTATCAATGCAAATAAGACAGAGTGCTATAATTTTATTATCAGCTTTTTGGGAGTGGGAGGATAGTATCAAGAACATTTTATATTTTAAATATTGGGATTATTTTCTTTGTATCCAGCCACATGTCTCATTTAATTCATTTTGTCAACTGTATATGAGGGCTGAGAGTGCAAGAAAATAAATCCAATGGTTGAAATGCAACGTTGGCAACGGTCATCACTTCTATCCTTTTGTCTCTCAAACAAAGTAGAAGGCATTATTTGGAAAGTAGTTACCTTCTTTGTGAACCCCTTGAGAGCAGCTCAGGATCATCTCACAATCAAACCGCAATAAATACTCATCTTCTTGTTTTTCTAGTCAAGGCCCACACTACTTCTTCAATGGTTTTGACATTAAACATACATTAACCTTGAAAGGTATCTTGGCTACATGTACAGTTACTATTATTCAAAGGCATATCATAAATTAAAACAATCAAATGAATGTCACATTGTACATAATTACATGAAGATATCATCTAGGATCCCTAATTAATTTTGTGCTACCAATGAATCACATGATACATAATGAATATACACAAGATATTGAATTCCTTATTTTTATAAAATTGTACTGCACCCAGTGAAATTCAAAGTAAATAACAGACAACACAGAACATTTGCCTGAAGGTGAAAATGGGACAAAGTATGTGGTAACTAAACAATGTTCATCTCAGTGAAAGAACAATGTAATCTTCATGCTTAGCTGACAAAAGGTCATCAGATTATATCTGACCTTGTGGTCTTTTTTTAGAAGCAGCCGCTGAACTTGCTTTTGGCAAGCTGTGCTACAATTGTATTGTAGACTCAAGAGATAAAGAGATAACTGAGCAGGTCTCAGCCAAAGCTTTGCTGAGCAAGTGGTCCAAGAACAGAGATCAGAAGTGACACTTGAGCGATTCATGTTGATTAACTCATTCAGAATTGCAACTACATTTTTGTCCGAAGCACATTTCATAAACTTGGGCACCAAGGTGCTGACTCTGAAAAGCAAGTTGTTATCCAGTGGAAAATGGGAGGAAGTAAAATGGCACGAGTGAGTGATAACTGCAAGGTCATCTGCAAAACAGCTGAAATTCCTCTCTTTAAAGAATGTTCTTTCCTTTTGAAGGTGGCTGGGGTTCTGTCGGTGTCTGTGACCTACAGCTGCACTCAAACTGTGCTTCTTCATGGCGGTGGGTTCATGCTCTTGGACCTTACCAACTGGTCATTTTGACATCCCCAGGAGTGACTGGGAAGATGTGTGCCTTCGGGGTGCAGCCTTGCATGGCTCTGTGGATAATCGATTCCTGGTCAGTGTTGTCACCTGAAGTGTCGTGGGAGATTGGAATATCAAGGCAGCAAGTTTGCTGTTGGAGGCCTCTGCACTCTGCTGATCTCTTGCACTCTCTTAGTCTTTCTTGCTCTCGTTCTATATGGTGGATGTGAGAGTTTGCCGCCAATTCTCAAGTTGGAAAAACTCGAAATAGACTGTTGCTGCAGACTGTCACATCAAAACGGCAAGCTGTTTGTCTCTCTTTTCATCATGGAAGGGTGACACCTCTCTCCCCCTTGTTAGAGAGAGAGAGAGAGAATCGGTGGCACGTTGAAGTGCTGGGTTATGGACTGTAGATTTTGAAGGAACCAGATCAAAAACTCTTTGGGGGCTTTGCTATTGCTCGGTGGATGGTAGTGTGGAGGTGGGTGGCTGATGTTTCCTTCTGAAACAAGTGGGGCGGAGGGAGAGGGCGGAGGGTCAATGCTTTGCTGCTGCTGTGTGTGGGAGGGGGAGAGGGTCCTTAGGGTTCTAAACTCTTTTATCATTCATTGTTTGGAGTTTTCTTCTGTTTTTGTATGTCTGTAAAGAGTAAGAATTGCAGGTTGTATACTGGATACATTCTCTGATATTAAATGAAACCATTGAAACATTGAAAATATTTGTTGATCTATTAATTTCTCAGTTTTCAAATTAATTTTCTTAGTTGGGGAATATATAAAGACAACATTAATTGAAAACTTGCACTTCTTAAAAAAATATAATATTAAAATCAGAGAACTAAGCTACAGCAAAATGGTTTAAAAATCTTTAACTGACAAGGCGAGCCTGACTGAATGCTTTATAAACATATTTATATGATTAGTATTAGGAGACAGGTAAATCAAAATCATTTGGCTTGGCCTGTGATTATAATTACAGTCAAGACCCAACAACACAATTGGAGCTTGATCTGTCTATATGATGTGGAGGATTACCATTTTAACTCTGTGTTACTGCCATTGAGAAGTAGTCTTAAATTGTATCCTGTGAGTGATTTAAGCTGATTTGGGCTGAATGGCCTAATTCTGCTCTTATGGTCTCATAATACCCCACCCATCCATTTACCTATCCAAATTTCTCCTAAATGTTGGAATTGAACCTGCATCCAAACCCTTTTACCGCATGAGAGTCCCAGTTAATATATAGTCAACCCTGGGTTTCTTGTCACAGTCTGCGATCTCTTTACAAATTTTCTCCTTTAAATCCCACTGTCTATTGGGTAAGCTATAATATAATCCCATTAAATAATATTGCCTTTATTATTCCTTAGTTTTACCCATGAAGCCTCACTAGATGATCTCTCCAATCTGTGCTGACTGAACACTGCTGTGACATTTTCCATGACTAGTAATGCCACCACTGTCCCTTTAATCCCTCTTACTCTGTCATGTCTAAAACAATGGAACCACAGAACACTGAGCTGCCAGTCCCGCCTCTCCTTTAACCAATTCTCACCAATGGCTACAATGTCAAAATTCCATGTTCTGCTCCATACCCTACGCTCATCCACCTTTTCTACAACACTCCTTGTATTGAAATATCTCAGAACATTAGTCACTCCTTGCTTGATCTATCTGTTCTGGCGGTCTGGTTCCCATCCCCGCTGTAACTCTGGTTTAAAGCTCATCGGCCACCTCCCCAGCCTGTGCAAAACTAGCAAATGTTCCCATTAGGATATCGTACCCCTCGTGTTCAGGTGCATGTCCCAGGAACCTGGAACAGAGCCCAGTGATCCAAAAATGTAAAGCCTCCCTTCTTGCGCCAACTCCTTAGCCTCATGTTAAACTGTACGATCTTCCTATTTCAAAGTTCAAAGTACATTTGTTATCTGAGTATGTATACTGTATACAACCCTGAGCTTCGTCTTCTCACAGGCAGCCACAAAGCAACAAAACCTAATAGAACCCATTTAAGAAAAAGTCCATCAAGCTCCCCATTGCACAAAAAAAATACAAATTGTGCAAACAATAAAAAGTAAGCAAATGATATTCAGAATTAAAGTTCATGGAAGTGAGTTCACAGCCATGAAGTCAGTCAACACTGCAGCCAGTCCAAGAGTCCAAGCAGGCCACAGCTTCAGTTCAGCGCAGAGGTAAGTAAACCTCACCGAGCCGTGAGCTGAACATTGGCTTGTCCCTCACCTCCAGCCCTGACACCCTGACCTTTTCAATCTGGCCTGGCATTTAAGTCAGTCAAGCATTGGCTTGTTCCTCATTCTTGAGCCTGAGGCCCGCTGCCTCGATTTGGCCTGTTTCTGCCATGCCACAACCACCTTGCCCCTTCAGGACTTTAGTTCCAGGCTGTTGATCGCAGTGACGTTTTTCCATTAAAAAGTGTGACTAATAGAGTAGTTAGTAGTTTTGTTTCCTGCCAACAAGGCATCACTGGGCTTCACCAGTGCCATCTTAAACCAGAAGGTTTATTCCTTGCCTCACTAGCACATGATACATGTGGCAATCCTGAGATCACATTCTGGAGGTCCTGCCCTTTAACTTAGCACCTAACCCCCTAACTCACTTTGCAGGACCTTGTCACGTAATCTACCCACATCAATGGAACCTTGACCTCTGGCTGCTCATCCTCCCATTTAAGAATGCTGTGGACTCGATCCAAAATGTTCCTGTTCCTGGCACTCGGGTTGCAACAAACCATCCAGGAATATCACTCTCATCTACAGAACCTCCCTTTTGTTCCCCCAACCACCAAATCTCTCATCACTCTTCCCTTCTAAGCCACAGAGCCAGATTCAGTGCTAGAGAGCTGACCACTGTGGCTTAACTCTGTTAGCTCATTCCCCCCAACAGTGTCTAAAATGGTCTACCTGTTGTTGAGTGGTATGGTCACAAGGATACTCTGCACTGGCTGCCTATCCCCTTTTCCCCCTCATGGCAGTCACTGTGTCCTGCACCTTGGCTGTAACTACCCTGCTATATGTCTTGCCTATCAACCCTCAGCTTCCTGATTGATCTGGAGTTCACTTAGTTCCAGCTCCAACTCTTTACCATGGTCTGTTGGAAATTGCAGCTGGATGCACTTCTTGTAGGTGCAGTCGTCAGGAATACTGGAGTCCCCCTGCCCTCCCAAATCCCACAAGAGGAGTTTTCCATTACCTTGCCTGGAATCCCCACCTCTGTAAATGTGCAATAAGGAAGGAAAATAGATAACAAAAAAAAAAAATCTACTGATGGCCTACGCGTCTCCTCATCAAAGCCTCGATGAGCCGAAGCCTCAACTTCCCACTCCAACACTGGCCCACTTACACAATGGCCACTCCACTTAAACCTAACTTCTTTTTATTAGTCTTTTCCCAGTGCCTAATTATGTGCAATTCTCCGTTCTTTTGGGAACGGTACGCAAAATGTGCTGACTACTCCACTTGCTTCTATTATACTCTCTCTCCTTCTACACAATCTGGTGTCTCCTCAGGAACTGTAGAGTACAAAATATACCATTTTATATTCCATAAAGTTGTAGGTGAGCTTACTAGAGACCTGAAACATTAGAACCTTGAATACATCCTTCCAATGGAGTGAGCTAATGATCTCTCAAGACTATTTGAATATATCCACAACACTGTCGTCAGCTGTGCAAGTCCGCTCTATGTAGAAAAGTTTCAGTCAACTGTTGCTCTATTAATTCTCTCCTGACCTTTGGGATGATCATTGAAGCAACCATGAAGTGTCATTTATTAATGAGTAACCTATGCAGGTGATCTTAGTTTGTTAAATTAAAATGTTAATTTCAAAGAGAGTACAGCCCTCAAAAATCCATATAGCCCTGATGTATGTGTTTAATGCCAGAGAAGTACCCCTTGGGATCCAAAAAAAGTCAAGGTAAAATAAGATTCCGTAGAATTATCCCCCATTGCTGGAGTTACACTTACCATTTGACAAAGTGGTGAGGGGCCTGTCTTATCAATGAGCAGCAAACAATCTGCCGGAAGAATTCAGCAGTTTGAGCAGCATCTTGAGGGGGAAAGGAACTGGCAACATTTTAGGTCAAAGCCCTGCATCAGGACAGATGCCATTCAACATTTGCATTTTCTAGTCTCTTTGTGTTTATCAGTGATCTTCACATGTAATCCATAGGGCTGTTGGTTAACATTCCATGATATCCTGTTCCATTCCCACATAAAATGAGGGAAGCCCACACCATGAGCTGGAATATTCATACAGTGGTGGACAACAGGCAGTTAAGTTCCACACCTCGTAAAACCAGGGCATGACGATCTCCAGCAAATCAAAGTGCAATTTCTTTGTCTGAAATCATTTTGTTCTCACTATCAATATTTTGCATGAGTGTACTATAGATCACTGGCTATGGACTGATAATATCAATACTGTTTCTTCCAGGTCAGGGTCTTAGGGTCAGTGCTCTACAATGGATGACTCACTTTTTAAAGCCTATTTATTATCAACAAGTCTTAAGACGTAGAGTCATATTTTGGTATTCCCAACATTTGTGGAAATACCTCCAGCCTAGAAGTCTATAGTAATCGAAGAATTGAAGCAGATTGCTCACTACCAGGAGTAAAAAAGACAGAAAATAAGTATGCTTGTCAAAATCATCAAAAATCTGACCAGAATGGTTTAAGCATGTATTCTATTATGCGGTATGTCAGTATATCATTTGTTTGTTTGTTAATTACTTTTACACAATTGCTGGTTATATTTTCTGACTTTTATCAATGACTGATCTAATAATACATGATTACAATTCCTGAAGTCTTGTTCCAGTCAAGGAAATTTTCATGACGGGAATTAGGGAGGAAATCTCATTGAGGGCCCAATGATTTTCCTGTTTGAATTTCTGAGTATGTGTTCCACAATGGAGTTTTAACATTACTTTGCACCACAAAGGCTTGCTTCACCCTTTTATGGGTAAAAGAGCTATGCAAAAAGAAAGCTCGGGAGTCTCAAATATACTGAAGTACTTACATGACTCATTTGTATTAGTTTATGATTATGTAAGTTACTAACAACAAAATCTTAATGGGGGGGCTATAAGGATGGGAAAATTAATGTACCAATTGCTCTTTGGAAATTGTAGTTTAGACATACCTTTGGGGTAGATCAAGGGTATATTTAATTCTGGAATGGCAGAGTTGAAAGAATAGCAAGCTCACACAAAAATGAAAGCAAATGCTTCTACTTCCTGACTGATATTTCAAAATTTACTTCATGTGCATTCAACTGTAAATCCAAGAGTACATTCAAATTAATTATATAATGATAAATACATGGAGAACTTACCAAGAAATTTTCTGTTAGAATCAGTGTTGGTTCAGACAAAAAGTTAGAAATTTATTTGCTTTCTATATGCTTCTATATCCATGCCAAAGTCAAATACTTATGGGCACTAAATGCCATCACAGTGTGCCTTGAAGCTTTTAGCTTTGCTGTGGCCTGGTTATACTAAGGGAAAGTTATGCCTTGTTCCATATAACAGGTGATGGTCAATTGACTTTTGTACTCTCTGGCCATTATCATCAGCTACCTTCCTTCTTGCAGATGATGTCTGAAGACAGGGAACACATCTGGCATTTAGATAGCCTTTAATGATTCTGCTTATGTTATGCTTATGATTATGGTTTCTTAAGGTTGTTACAGCCAGGGGTGATAGCAGGGATAAGCTCCCATTACTTATTAAATGCTCCGAATAGTATGAATGTCAAATAGCTTTTGATAGCCAAGTCCAGCTCCTGGCCTTCACGAGTGGCTTAGCTGCTAAGCCTGGCACAACTGTTTCTACTGACAGGAGAAGGGGCAAAGGTGGGTTACTGGCACCTTAAAATCTCGTTGCTTCATTCAGATGAGGCTTGTCAGCCACAGTTGGCAGCTCGTGAGGAGAAAGAAAACTCTGATCTCAAACCTCCGCTGCCTTGCGGCTATACCCATTTACATGGGGAAGGCCTTGGGTGTAAAGCTGGAGTCTCAAAGGCAGTCCTTTGTTGAGTTCAATGCTGACTGGCAATTCCTGCAACATCATTGGTGCCAAACTTCATTAGTCTCTGCCGTTCCATTGAATTCATCAGCCACATGAAGAGCAGGAGCCTGCCACATGGGCAACAGCTTCCTCTCTAAATCATACTGCTCTGGCTTGTATCTCATGAGACAGCAGGGGCCCACAACATCCATGGTCCACCTGGACAAGCGGAGGGCTTCAAGATACGATTCTACAAGTTATGTAGTTAATGTATTTATTTTGACTTGAGCGTTCCCAGACGAATTCAGCCACAGAGAAGCAAGATGATCGGGCAACAATATGTATGGAGATGACTTTTCTCCTTACCTGGAGTCTGCAAGCTTTCGTAGAATGGTGTTTCAGGTGGTGACTTTGATTTTGGTATTTTGTAGGTGCTTTTTGTAAGCAAGCATGGCCTTGTTTACCCCTGTGTTTCCAACATTCATAGTGTTTTGTGGGAGTGTATTGGGCCTTATAAGTGTTCGTGAAGAGTATAATTTTATTAAGGTGGTTACGGTATGGTAACATTGTGGCTGGCACATCGTTTTACCGTGCCAGCCATCGCCAGTGGTAGCTCAATACCTGCCGCTGCACGTAAGAAGTTTGTACGTTTCCTTCAGGTGCTCTGGTTACCTTCCACTTCCAAAGACATATGGTTAGGGTTAGTAAGTTGTGAGCATACTATGTTGGTGAGAGAAGTGTAGCAACACTTGCAGACTACCGTTTCTGATTTGACTTGACGCAAACATTGTATTGCACTGTATGTTTCAATGTTTTGATGTACCATACATATGACAAACAAAGCTCATCTTTCTATCTTCCTATCTTCCTAGATGCCATGTATTCACTAGGAATGTGGTTATGCGGTGGCAGGAAGATAGGATTTGTTGCTATCTCCACTGATCTTGATCACAATTTAACTTCTCCTGACACAGTGTCAAAAATAACTTTAAACTTTAACCAGGTATTTAATACATCACTTCTGTCATTTATCTCTCCCTCAGCCTGATTCAACTGTTTCTTTATCTTCAACCTTAATAGCTCCAAGGCCATATTTTTTCTGGTGTTGACCTTATTTTTTAATATTTACACTCAATTTCTAAGATATAGGGCATCTGCTCTCATGTGTGGCTTGTTGTGATTGATCTAAGTACTTTCTGAACTCTCCAACATTTTCCACCAGCACCTGCAGTCAGACCTCTCTATTGAGAGAGGTTTGGGCTAAAATCACAGAGGCTATCTTTCAAAACAGAGGCTGCAAATTCTGAAATTGCTCAGTTTTATCATATACAAATTTAATAGAAGGATCATATATGATGCTTCTAATTTTTTCCAAATTTAAACATAACATAGTTTGAGAAAACCAATGAAATGTGGTAGGGGGATTAATCTCTTTCCAATTCAACAATATAGATCTTTTAGCCATTAATGTAAGAAATGCAATCATCTGACAAGCTGAAGGAGATAATTGAATTGGGTCTATCATTGGTAAACCAAAAATTGCAGTGATAGGATGAGGTTGTAAATCAATACTCAATACCGTAGAAATAATATCGAAGATATCTTTCCAGTATTTTTTCAAAGACGGACCTGACCAAAACATATGAGTTAGGGAGGCTGTCTCAGAATGACATCTGTCACATATAGGATTTATGTGAGAATAAAAATGAGTTAATTTATCCTTGGACATATGAGACCTGTGCACAACTTTAAACTGTATCATCGAATGTTTGGAACATATAGAGGATGACTTGGAGGTCATTTATTCAATATTTTCATATGATGTAATTTGACCTTTTTCCAAACCTATTTCTTTCTGTTTCTGATTATATACATGTAGAGAGCATCGGAGTTGATGACACTTATGATTCTTTTTCTTTTCTCAGATATTATCAACAGCCCATATTTCTTTTTCTTTCTCTTTTTTTTGGTTAGTGGTTAGCTTGATAGAGTAGTTTGTTTTTGTTTTGTTTGGGGTATATAATTTTTTTCCTTCTATTTCTGGTTTGTTTCATATTGTTATACCTAGTTTTCTTGTCTTGTACACATTATATTTGTATCATGTATGATTTTGGGAGACTTAATTTTCTTGTACCTATTGTTTATATATCCATCTATGATAAATTTTAATTTTGTAATCCCAATAATTATGTATCAATATTTGTTATCTTAATATGTTGATATTAATAAAAAGATTGAAAAAGAAAGAAAGATTTATCATATATAAATGCAATCTCCTTCAACATACAAATCATCAGAGAAGATTCACACTTGAATTTTTTGTTAATTGGGATTAGGACTAATTATTACAACATTAATTTAGAGCATGTTTTCGATGCTAATTTATTTAAACTCCAATATCTGTACTAAATTCAGAAATAATGAAGATAAGTACAGAATAAAGGTCTCTAAATATTAGAATCCAACACCTTTGCATTTATTTCCTGTCACAAAATCTTTCTTGCCAGGTACCACCTCCTTCCTTTTCTCTCAACACATTCTGAGACTGAACCTGGATAGCTGGGTCATTTTTGGGCTGAGCTTTCTTCCTTACATCATTTTCATTATCAAGACAGCTTTCTGTAACAATGTCTACGTACTTTCTTCTATCTCATCCTATCTGTTGCTGAAACCATAATCTCCGCCTTTGTTACCCCAGACCCAATTATTTCACTGCTTTCCTGGCCATGTATCTCCAATGTGCATCATCAAAGATCCTCACCATTTTCTCACAGCTACCGTCGGACAGAAGGCATGAAAGCTTGAAGGCCCACTCCATGATGTTTAAGAACAGTTACTTCCCTTCCTATTCCCTTCCCTTAGAACCTCCCTATTCTTAAACTCTATGCCTTGGTTGATGAAGGCTAGTATTCTGTTTTCCATCTCCACTACCTTATTTACCTGGGCTGTCAGCTTTAAAGATTACGCATTTGTACACCAATGTCTCGCCGGTCCTTAATGCTCCATAGGGCTTGACCATTCATTGTGTAAGTCCTAACCCCATTAGTCCTCTTAAGGTGCATTCCACCTGCAACTGTTATGCCCACCTTACCAACTAATTCATATCCTTCCATAGTCCAAGAATGCCATCCTCATTATTAACAACATCACAGATTTTCAGTTCATTAATTATATCTCTTACACTCATATCCAAACTGATAACATATAACAAACAGTAGGGGTCCCAATACCAATCCCTCTAGCATACAGCTGGTCACAGGCTTCACAACATCCTTTGCCAAGCCAGTTTTGGTTCTAAATTGCCAACTTGATATGGATCCTATGAATTTTAACCCTTTCAGCAGATTCCCTTATGGAACTCCATATAAATGACATGTTCTCATCTCTATATTTGTACCTTGGAAATGTTCAGTCAAATGTGAGACAGGATGTCCGTGTAACAAAGCCGGTTGGCTATCTTTGATTAACCCCTGCCTCTCTCAGTGTAGATTAATCCTGCCTTCAGACTATTTTTCCAATAAATTCCCAACCATTGATATTAAAATCACAAGTTTGTAATTACCTCGTTTATTCCTGCTAACCTTCTAGATTCTCTCAGCTTCCCTCATCTCCTTTAGATTGTTCATTAAATCCTATTGATTGCACCAAAAATGCTGAAGGAACTCGGCAGGTCAGGCAGCACCAATGGGAAGGAATATTTCAGGCTGAGACCATTATCAAAATCAGAATCAGGTTTGTTATCACAAGCATGTGTCGTGAAATTTGTTAACTTTCTTCTTATTAGATGAAAAAAAATTATAATAAATAAATCAGTTACAGTATATGTATTTTGAATAGATTAAAAATCATGCAAAGAACAAATAATATATATTAACAAAGTGAGGTAGTGTCCAAGGGGTTCAATGTCCATTTAGGAATCGGATGGCAGAAGGGAAGAAGCTGTTCCTGAATCACTGAGTGTGTGCCTTCAGGCTTCTGTACCTCTTACTTGATGGTAACAATGAGAAAAGGGCATGCCCTGGGTACTGGAGGTCCTTAATAATGGACACTGCCTTTCTGAGACTCTGCTCCCTAAGGATGTCCAGTGTACTTTGTAGGCTAGTGCCCAAGATGGAGCAGACTGAATTTACAAACCCTTTGCAGCTTCTTTCCGTCCTGTGCAGTAGTCCATTTCCCCTCCCCCCCCATACCAGACAGTAATACAGCCTGTCAAAATGCTCTCCAAGGTACACCTATAGAAGTTTTTGAGTGTATTTGTTAACATGCCAAATCTCTTCAAACTCCAAATGAAGTATAGCCCTTGTCTTGCATTTATATAACTGCACCAGGAACTTGAAACTGCTCACTCTCTCCACTTCTGATCCCTCTATGAAGATTGGTATGTGTTCCTTCATCTTACCCTTCCTGAAGTCCACAATCAACTTGTTTGTCTTACTGACATTGAGTGCGAGGTTGTTGCTGCGACACCACTCCACTATTCAGGGCACTAGATGTTTAGTCACGTTTTAATATTCATGTGTGTAGCAGTGTTTGTCTCTTTAACATTCCCATGAAGTAGCTTAGGATGTTCCACTACATTAGGTAGACCAAATGAAAAGAAGTTCTGAATAAGGAGTAAAATCATCAAGAAAATCACTGACAAAAGTTATTTGCAATGTAATATCTTGAGGGATAATTTTATTCCTATCTGCCTGCCAAAAGACTGAAACAGTTGAGTGGTTAAGATTAGATTATTTGGCTGAAGAAAAAGCAGCAGAATCACACTGATGGGAATTTTAACCTTCCTTGCGATGGTGATGCACTCCCACCAAATCCAGTCAGGCCCTTTTGTGCATCAGTGAGACCAGAATCAAACAGTGGTAGTGGCTGGATAGCCTTTGAAATCTTACTGACAGGTGAACACAGCAGAACGAATATCCAGGGTTAGTAAACACACAGGCAGGTGAAATTTGTTTACCTTCCTCGGAGCCAATATAAACAATTAAGTTCTTCTGGAACTTGCATCTGCAATTATCTTCTCTTTATCGTCTCTTAGATATTAATATCCCATAACATCACATTTCTTTCTTCCTGTTCAAGTCAGTTAATGTCTGTAACAAAAAAGCAAATAGATAAATGTTAGGAATAGAAATTCCTTTCAGAGCTGATTTTTGACAGCTGACTTTGGGAGCAATTGTCCCTCTGTTTCTTCCCACCTTTAGATTTATATTGGGTGTACACTCCCATCACTTGTTTCTCCTCATAAAATGTCACTCCTCTACATTAAATTGCACTCACTACCTGCCTGCTCACTAATCTCATATCAAACATTTTGCACTTGCCAGTTAAATGTCAATGATTTAGCAGTGTATAAGTAGCTTGATTTTTAACTAATCATGAAGGATCAATGTTTTGCCTCTCCTGTTATCAAATGTATATTTCATGCAACAAGAGCCTTGTAAAGAATCACTGTTATTTTGATTTGATGCCTTTGGAACAATGATCTCTTACCAAAAGAGAACAGCTTAGACTAAGCGAGTGGAAAACTGGCCACACGAAAAAAAAGCTTTCTGCAGAACAGAATCAAATCCCATTGCACTGAGCTGTCAAGTAATATTTTTAAGGGCCCTTTAACATTTTGAATCTGCAGTCTATTATCAGTTAGAGACACATATAGCCTATAGGCATGAGGAAATGGTGCTTCCAGTGACAAAAAGCTTCTGATATAACTTCAGAGCATTCAAGGGTGTTTTAGGAAACATAATACAATAAAAGAATTGATGATGGATTAATTGATCATATTTTATAAGAAATGTCTGCAGTATTCTAAAATTTTCAGACACCTTTTGTACAACTGATTCTGTCTAACAATTGTGATGATGGTTCAAGTGATAATTTCAAATTATATTTACTGTTGCAACTAATGAAACAGACAGAGAGCCAATTTTGGAAAATTAGTGGATATAATCATCCCATTCTATGAAGAAATTTGCCCTTCATTACATGCTTTAAATGTACAATTGCAAAGTGTAATGCACACTTCCAAAAATTGATTCCAGTCCAGAAGAGGAATACAATGTGCATTTTGCACTTAAGACATTTGTTCAAGGATGAATTTCAAGACTCAGTCTCCAGTTGAGTAGAATGCAGAGATAATCTAAAAGTGATGAAGCCAACTTTTCCAAATATTTCAGATTTAAATTGAATAATTCGTGTGGAACGCAATTGGAATATAAACCAATGAGTATGATATTTAGTAAAATAGGAAAGCACTTTAAACCGTTCATGTTTAGAATGAAGGATGGCAAAGGTGGTCTTTTATTTTGGAAAGGTTACAAGGACAAGTCAACGAACTACAAGCTGGTATCCCTTGTGTCAGGGTGAAAAGGTTGCTGTACAGGAGTCTGAGAGATGGGATTTATTTGCATTTTGAAAGCAAAGTCTACTTTGGTATAGTCATCATGGCTTTGTGTATGAGAAATCAGGCCTTACAAAATTAACTTAGTTTTTTAGAAAAGATAACTGAGCGAATTGACAAATGGCAGGGCAGCTGATGTTTTCCCATGGACTTTAATGACATCCTGCATGGTGTGCTGATCTGGGAAGTGAGATCATATCCTGAATGAGCTTGCCGATTGGATAAAAAATTGGCATGGGAATAACAGGCAAACATAGTAGATGAGAATTGCTTTTCAGATTGGAGGACTGTAAGCTATGGTGTACTCAGCCACCTGTAGTTTCTTACAATTATTAAATACTTGGCTAAGAAAGTAGGTGGCATGATTAGGAAGTTTGCAGAAGACACTAAAATTGGTGGTATCATGGACACTGAAAAAAAGCTTCTAAGGCTACAACAAGATATTGTTCAACAGCAAAAATAGGCATATGAAAGTTAACTTGAAGTAATGCTCTTTGGGTAAATAAACCAGGGAAGGACATACACAGTGTAAGTCAAGGCCCTGGGGAGTGTTGTCGAACAGTGTCTCAGAGATACAAATTCATAGATTCCTGAAAGTGATGACACAGGTAGACTGTATGCCTGCCTTCATCAGCTGTAGCACTGGATGCAAGGGCTGTGACATTTCTTTACAGGTACAAAACATTGATTAGCCCTTACTGGAAGTATTGTGTGCCTTCCTGATCACTATGCTATAGGATGGATGTTATTAAGCTAAGGAAGGTGCAGAACAGATTCATAAGGGTGTTGACTTGACTGGAGGGCTTGAACTATGAGGAGAGATTGGATAAGATAGTTCTGTTTTCCCTGGAGCAGAGACTGAGCAGTGGCCTGAAGAGTGTTTGAGTAAAAAATCTAAGATTATTTGAGGTTCAAAGATTTGCTAAATAAACAGAATTTGGGGAGTAGAGCAAACTGCAAAACATCTTGGAGAGATATTACAGGTTAGTTAGTGAATGAACAACAACTTTATGTAGTGCATAATATGAAGAATTGCACAAGGAACCATTTTGGGCTGGAACACAAGAAATTTAAGTTCCTCAACCTGCTGGTGTTTCAATAAATGTTGAATTTGGGAACTTTCAGATGCATTTTACCGTAATTTTAATTATGCAACATGTACCTTAATCCAGTGATTCCAAAGAGTGTTCATGCTCAATTTGCATTCATAAAGCAAAACAGAAAGGTCTTCACCCTATTATTGTCTATCCACTCATTCAGTCCAATCACTCTTCATTGTTCTAATAATTAGTCTCTGCTCCTTCAGGCACACAACTCAAACTCTCCCTCTGCAGACCTGAGTGTTGATCAAATCAGTCACCTTCCTCGTTAATCCCTGCCACTCTGCTGCTTCGCCTATTGTGTTCCATCCTCAACCCTGGCCAATGATACCACCCTTCCAGTGCTCACAACTTGTTTTCGGAAACACTTCAGCTTTGAATATCTAAACCAGGCAAGTCACTGTTTTTTGTTATTTATTCAAGATGTATTTCCTTTAAAGGTTGAGTACTATTGATAGCATTCCAGTGATGTGTTCTGGAACATTTCAGTGTACTGAAGATGTTATATAAACAAAAGTTGTACTGAAAGATGAAGTGCTGGATTTTTCCCACTGGAGCAGAGAAAACTACTTTAACATAGAACCAAGCAAAGATAATTGATCAAAAACGAGCATCCTCTCTGATTCTACACTTCTTTAAATTATTCCTGGCATTAAATTCAAAGCCATATTTTTACAGAACTTTTCCTAATTAACCAAAATGTTGCTGTTGCTGCTATTATGTCTGAAGACAATTTTCCTGTTAACCAAGTGTCAGCTACTGCATCCAAAAATCATCATAATTAATCAAAGCTTTGAAAATAAACAACTGCAACAAAATGGCAACAGCTACTGTCAACAATATTATAATGGAACAATTCAGTATCGGCAAACAGCAGCACTCTCATTTTGAGCTGTTTAATGCATGCTTCTGTGTGTGAAATCATTTTTCTCCACACGATGCCATTCAACCAAATTTGGTAGTAATGCAATCACATCTCTTCAAGAATGTCAAAAAACTGCAGATGTTGGATCTCTGAAATAAAACTATAGTTTCTTGTGTCACTTTCACTTTGTCATTTGATTCAACAACTTGTGTCAAAATGGCAAGAAACGCCGCTGTCATTGAGAAGTGGCCTTCAACTTTGTCCATCTGGTTGCAATTGGTGCCTTAATACTGTTCCCAACAGGGTGAATTCCTTCCGTATTCTCTTATGACTAGGATGGATATTGTGACACTCTGGGGGGTGGGAGGGGGGGGGGGCTTTGTCGAAAGTCTGCCCCTGCATTTCTAGTGACCAACGCTGTTTATTGTTCTTGTATTAAAATGCTTTCATGGGATCATGGTGAGATGTTCAAGTTCACTTATTGTTACATTTTAGTTTGGGTTATACAGTTATTCACAGGTGTGTTTGTAGGTCACCCTGACTGTAACCAGGTGTTTAATAATCACCTCACCTGTCTGTATGTGACTGAGTGGGTTCTCGCCCTGGGTCATGGCACCCGGTCTTCTTTTGTGATTATCACAACAAAAATGGTTGTTGAGTTTAATGAGCTTACTCATCTGTCATCATGGACCTAGTGCTTCCCACAAAATGCTTACCATTCCCCACCAGTTTCTTGAAATCGTTGAGATATAATGAGTTTCTCTTTGTCCTCCTGTTGCATCGATAAAGCTGCCAAGATTTCATATAAGTAAAAAACAGCCAAAAAAACCTGACAGATAGATCACAATATCCATTGTACTCTGGAAAATACCCAGAGCTCAACATAATCCAAATAAACTCTGTCCTATTTGAATATTAATCATTGAGTACTCTTGAACCTCCATCTTACTTGAGATATTGATAAAGATTTTTCATACCAGGGTTATGTAGATCAGTCCTCCTCCTATCAAAGCAAACAAATCAATCAGAGATAAGGGACATTTGATACCTTTGCTTCTCTATTAATTGTAATCTTATAATCTCTATCAATCCCAGAGTTACAATCTGTTTTCACTCTAGGATTTTACTTTGTTTATTTATTCATTATTTTTGATTTCTAGATATCACTGCAAGATTAGAGTTTATTGTTCACCCTTAAATGCCCTGAAGAAGTTAATGGACAATTATCTTCTTGAACCACTGCAGTCTTTTTGGTGAAGGTATTTCCACAGTACCACCAAGTAGGGAGTTCCAGACATTCATCAGTAGTAATAAAAATCTTGTAGTATGTTTTCAAGTCAGGATGTTGTAAAACTTGGAGGGGAACTGGCAGGTGGTGGTATTCCCACTGCATCCGTTGCACTTGACCTTAAAGGTGGGAGAGGTTGCGGGTTTAGGAGGTGGTTTTGCATGGTCTAGACAATTAATGGCAGTGCAACGAACAGTGACAAAGGAGTGAAAGTTTACCTTGACATATAATTGAGTTGCTTCATTTTTGATTTTAAACTTCTTGAGACTTCTTTGACCAGAAATCACTTAGACCAGAGGCAGGATTCCGTCCCCTGATGTGCCCTGTAGATGGTGGGGAAGCTTTGGGTTTTAAGAAGATTCTTCTTCTTCTTCTTGTGTTGTTTTATGGCGGTTGGCAAACCAGCTTTAAGGTGCATTACCGCCACCTGCTAGACTGGAGTGTGGATCGTTTGATAAACAGGAGGAAGGAAAAGAATTGCATTCCCTAAATTCTACATAATAAACCAGAGTCTTTCAGATACTTCATGATATTGGTCTGTATTTCTCTTGAACTCCCACTTAAAATGTCTTCTATACCCACAGCAGTTTTTTGTTTATCTTAAGCGCTCCTATTGTCTTCCCTCTTTCTCGTTGGTACTTCGTACATTTTATCAATACATGTTCAACAGTTTCTGGTTGATTACAGTAGTCACACAACCCAGTTGGATGTTTCCCTATCTTATGTAATGTATAATTAAGACTTGTGTGGCCAATTCTTAAATGACTGATGATCACTTCTATCTTTCTATGCCCACCTGATAGTCTTTGGTATCTGACTTGCCTTTGTATTTTGTACAGTTGTCTCCCTGTTTCACTCTCAACCCAGTGCTTCTGCCATGTCTCCTCAATATGTGTTTTTATAATGTTTTTGACTTCTGCTTTGCTTACAGGGATCTGGACCTCTATTATAGACGATTTGAGTGATTGTTTAGGTATAATGTCCACTTTTTCAATACCCTCCACGCCACAATGAGCAGGGACCCAAAGAAAGCTTACTTCTACCCCTTTTTGGTCAGTGTATTGTTACGAATGTGCCACAACTCTGAGGGGCCGAAGGGTACAAAGTCGCCCCCTCCGTTTTGAGAATCGCAAGATCGCTATTAATTCGGGTCTGGGACCCAGGAAATGAGAGAGAATCCACAAGGTTTGGAATGTGTCCTGGCCTCAGCGAAACAAAGCCACTGATAACGGGCATTGTCTCTTGGAGACGGAATTGTGTATTGAGTAATGTACTATTCATTGAAGCCCTCAGGGGATGAACAGAGTGGGCTGGTTGAGGGATTGCATCATCCCAATCTGATTGACATCTGAGACCCCGTGAGTAAGGATAAAAGAGGGTCTGGGAACAACCCCTTTAGATGCACCAGGAGAAACGCTAGAAATCCTGTGACAGCGTTTCATAGCGACAGCCGGTGGGGGGCTCGTGTGCGTCCTTCCCTTGCCTGGGATTGGTGGGCTCGCCACGGAAGAACGGCTTAGCTAAAGGAGAGGCCACAAGTGAACGGCCACACCAACAAGACTCCGACGGATCGAAAATCATAAAAGGAATCGGCAAGTTTCTCAAAATCTCTCTCTCTCTCCAACCAGTGCAACACAGCGGTCCCCAAAGGCTGCAGCCTGCATGAACTGAGTGACTTTTATATTTCCATCGGACAATACATTATCCCCTAGACAACAATAGAGCTTATTTCTTATTGATTATTATAATACCCGCACTTTTAGATTTAGTATTGACGATGTATATTATCTGTATATTTGCATGGATATTATTTTTGTGTATTTTTACTAATAAATACTGTTAAAAAGAGTACCATCAGACTTCAACGGACCTCTCTATCTTTGCTGGTAAGTGACCCAGTTATGGGGTTCGTAACAGTATATAATCTCCAATAAAATATCCTGTCTGCTTTCTGATTTTCTTGATTTGATAGAGGTTAATGTAAACAAACTGTCTGAACATATTACACAAACACGAGGAAATCTGCAGATGCTGGAAATTCAAGCAACACACACAAAATGCTGGTGGAACGCAGCAGGCCAGGCAGCATCTATAGGAAGAAGCACAGTCAGGACGAAGGGTCTCAGCCTGAAATGTTGACTGTACTTCTTCCTATAGATGTTGCCTGGCCTGCTGCATTCCACCAGCATTTTGAACATATTACAGCCTTTTTGACATTATTCTCTTCTATCCAAGATAATGCACTCAATATTGCCATTAATTCTGTTGTATATACTGATAAATGGTTTGATATTCTCTTCCTGATACTGAGGAATGTAGACTGCAATACCTGTGTGGCCAGATCTAGGGTCTTTTGATCCATCTGTAAATATTACAAGCTCGTTTCTAAAATGCAGGTCTATATATTCTTGTACTATCAGTTTGATTCCACAGTTAGACTTCTTTTTTTAAAAGTTGTTGCAGGTTTATATCCACTGGATATATTGTAAAGAGCCACGGAGGAACGTCAGATAATGGAACTGTAGGGCTATATTCCAATTCGTGTAGACCATATTTTTGTGCTGCTGCATCCCTAATCCATCCAAAGCTATTATAATTTGAATTATTATGTTCCAAGCAGTTTTTTAATATAGCTTTAGCTGGATGTGAGTAGTTATGCCCCATGATGTTAACCCAGTAATGTAGCATTAGCTTTATTCTTCTAAGCCTTAATGGAATGTCCGCCGTTTCGACTTGAAGAGCTGATACCGGTGATGTTCTGAATGCACCACTACATATCCTGAGGGTCTGAGCTTGCTCAATCCAGCATTTTTAAATTACTTTCTGCAGCTCTGTCTGGCCACAATCTTTATGTAGTTGGTCCAGCTGAGCTTTTGGTTAATAGTGACCTGTAGGGTAACACTTGTGGGATCCTAGCAACGGTAATGCCATTGATTGGGAAAGTTAGATGGTTAGATTCTCTTTTGTTGAAGATAGTCATTGCCAAAAACTTTTGTATATGAATGTTACTTGCTGCTTACCAACAAATGCATGAATATTGAGTGAGTCTCTTTGTATACAGGGTTGAGCTGCTTTATGAGGTGAGGAGTTGAGAATCTAATTGAGCAATGTCTAATCATTAGTGAAATTCCTCCCTCATGGCCTTACAATGAAACAAAGTTTGTTAATACAGCCAATCAGAAAAGTCAACTCATTTAACATTACCTGCTTCCTTTCATCTCCTCTGCCTCCTTCTTTGAACAATGTTGTAGTGTTCCCCTTTTGGTGAATCTTGGCTTTCTTGCCTTTATCACTTCCAAATTTATCTCAGCACAGCTTGAGGTGTTCATTTTTTAAAAGAGATACAGAATGGTAGCAGGCCTTCTGGCCCAACGAGTCTGTGCCTCTTAATTACACACATGTGATCAATTCACCCCCTAACCTGTGAGCCTTGGGAATGTGAGAGGAAATGGTAGCACCTGGCAGAAGCCTACACAATCAAGGGGAGAACATATGAACTCTTTACAGCAGCAGGAATTGAACCCGAGTCGCTGGCACTGTAAAGTGTTACACTAACCACTATAGTACCATCAAAAAACATCAAAACTGACTATTTCTTGTGTTCTGTATCCTACAATTTGGTTTTATCTTTGAAAGCTAGTTCTGATTTAACAAAACAGATTTTTGCCCAGGATCTTTGGTTCACTCTAAATCAGGAGATTTTCTTCACTTTAAATACTCCTCACTCTAGTTTCACTCGACCCTGATTCATTCCACAGTGCAGGTCAGCGTCATTTCCTTGATCTTCAATGCATTCTTTGGCCAAAGTCACTAAAGTCATCAATGCTGCAGCAGCAATGTTAATTTCCACTGACACACATTTTCTTTCAATGTGTACTAGCGAATGGAAAGATTCAGCTGAATTGCAACTTATTGTCTACAAGCCATTTTAGTTATCTTCCTCATCTACTTTGTGTAAATTATCTTTTCATTATCCGTCCTGATATGTTTCACCCCACTCAATTGCATGACCTTACATAGCTTTGCTTTGCTTTCACGCAGTCCATTGACAAATATTCCCTGATGCAAGTATGCATAAAAATTGTCTGAATTCTTTAGCTTAGTATCACATGCTGCCTCAATGATTACATCCCCACTTTAGATTATTTTTTATGAAGATGCCACAAGGCTAGTCTCTATCTTGTGAATATTTTGAGCCTTTGCTAAGCGAGGTTGCAAAACCTGTGCATACATGACTGCTCTCTCCACTACCTAGGAAACCGCAGACCTGTTTCTAATGAATTCCTTGTCACAGAAGAGTTTGCTATAAGTCCACCGTTATGAAATCCTGTAATTTCTTGTTCAAACTACTCACTATGAATTATACTGTAATGGACCTTCATCATCTTTGACCTTACAGTCTATCCGTAGTATCCAAGACATCATCAAGGAGTGCTGCCTCAGAAAGGCAGTGTCCATTATTAAGGACTCCCATTACCCAGGATATGCCCTCTTCTGCTTGTTACCATCAGGAAGGAGGTACAGAAGCCTGAAGGTACACACTCAGCAATTCAGAAACAACTTCTTCCCCTCTGCCATTCAATTCCTAAATGGACATTGAACCCATGAGCACAACCTCACTATTTTATATTATTTCTGTTCTTGCACTATTTTTAACTTAACTATTTGATATACGTATATTACTTACTGTAATTGATTTACTTAGTTGATTTTTTCTGTATTATCACGTATTGCATTGTACTGCTGCTGCTAAGTTAACAAATTTCACAACATATGCTGCTGATATTAAACCTGTTTCTGATTCTGATATTTGTTTTCAATGCCAATGCTTTTTCATAACTTTACACAAATTGAGTTTGCTGTATTTTTAATGTTATGTAAGCTTTGCTCACAGCAAAACACTGCAAAAAAAATATATATTTCTGTGGGTTGAAAATGTCAAATGTTCCTCCTTATGTCTTTCCCAGTAGCATGACTTAAATCCCTTTAAAGAACAAATAGCTTTCATTCTATCCAACACAAATTCTACTATCAACACAACTCATCAACCACTGTGGTATATATCATCCCACACTACATAGTCACTACCTGATGACAATGTGATTGATTCATCATTTGGGAAGCTGAACTGATAATTAAAGGTGCCCATTTGGCCACTACTGTGAACACAGAGAATGTCCTTATTCCATATTGAAAGACTGCAGAGATGCCATTCTGTTAGAATCTCATCAGAAGATGCACGCTGTGTGTGTGACAGAGTCGTTCATAATCCAAGAAATCACAGCACTGTTTTGTTCATTATAAACTACCTCCATTCTCCAAGGTAACTAAAATGCCCCATGAGCATTTGCAATCAATGACATAAGCATGTGTGTTGAACTTGAAGATAATTTCTTTTTCAATAATAGACAACTTCTGAGTTTTAGTTCTTAAAAGTTGGAAAATTTTCTGTTTTAATTAGATTTGAGTTTTATTGATGCTGTTTGTGCTTAAGAAAAACTGTATCTTCACATTCTGGGCTGGAATTTTCAACTGCTGAATTATGAAATCTATATGCTACTTTGTAAAGAACTGATGAATCAAATTTCTTTGCTGCTTTGTGATTCTTGTCCTCGATGAAAGGTAATTAAAATCACAGTATAATCCTCAAGGGAGCATATTTCTCCATTCTAATGAAAGCTATAATGAGGTTTGAATATTTATCTTCAATCAAAACATATTACTGACGAGGTGTCTTTTGAATGCAAATGTTCATTGAATTTAATTTTGGAAGGAAGAATTATAATTTCTTAATTTTCACAGTACACCAAGAATACTGTTATCAAGAAAATAAAGTCTTTCACTTGGAAGGTGTCTTTTGCAACTTTGCTGAGTTTGAGTCAATGATCATATACCATCAATAAATACTTCAGAGGTTCAATCACTTTGGAAATGGACAAATACTCCAATGCAGCTTTGTACACTGTAGGTGTCTTATTTAAGATATTTATCTAGAATAACACAACAAGAAATAATTTTCATTTATGCAGCATCTTTATATAGATGCAGTAAAGATTAAGGAGAAGAGAGAAAGATTTTAATGAAATGAACAAATTGATGGAATAGTTAGAGATATGGAAGGTGCAAATAAATTAAATAAGACAGATCTTGATAGGAAGAAAGAGAAGAGACATTATAATTTAAGGGGTAAGATTCCAAAATGGATACAAGAACCGATACTGGATGGTATATCAGCACAGATGTTTGAAGGTGGCCATGTAGATTCAGAAAGCAGTTACAACGTTAGGAGAGCAGCTTTATTAATGGAGGCATAAGGTACAAAAGCAAGGAGGTATTTTGAACCTCTGTGAAATACTACTTCTGCTATATTCTGTGAAACACACTTTTGGAAGGATATAAAATACTAAGAGAAGGTGAATCAAAAAGAATGTATTGTGGCTCGAGGATTGAGAGGCTCAGTTATGTGGGTTGATCGGATTTCTTCTCCTTCAAGATTGAAAGACGATTTGATAAAAAGTGTTCACAACTGTGAACTGTTCAGAACAAAAAACATTTCCATTGGTAGAAGTGTGCAGGACCAGCGAACACAAATTGAAGGTGATTTTGAAATTAACCCAAAAAAAACCACTCACAATAAATGCACTGTAAAAAAAGAAATTCAGATAAGTACTTAAAGGGGAAAAACATTATAGTGCTGCAGGGGAAGAAAAAGGCCAGAGAATGCAATTAATTGGGAAAATGCTCAAGGTAACATGAGAAAAGGTAATCGCAGGCTTGAAAGGCTGAAGTATATCCTTCCATGAAGTGATGAGAATCTGATTGTATTCACATCAGAACATCCCAAACAAATTTACAATCGGTTATTATTGGCAATGTTGCATCACATAATCAGTTGGATGCAGCAAATGTAAGAAACCCAACAGACCATCACACATTAAGGAAAGCCAGACCATTCCATCTATTTAAATATAGGAGGAAATGGAACTCACAGACACATCCTAATAAAACCTGATCAATTTTTGCAGAAAACTGCAGTGAGTTTAAGGTAGTTTTAAGTAATGAGTTCGAAGATTAATCTCAGTCCATTACGGTAATGAGGTTATATGATGATTCACAATGAAATGAACCAACCATTCGTACTCTGCCTTAGAGAATGTATTACATGCAGCCTGTTTGAACTGGAGTCAATGTTGTGATAGGGGGAGCTCGGAAAACAACAACTGTGATAATGATCATGTACTCAAATTTACCTATGCCATTGAGGGATAAATGCTATTTTACATACCATCATGGGAATTATTTCATTGTAATAGTGCATTGGGGTAGTACAAGAGGAACAAATAACAGAATGCAGAATAGTTTTGCAGTTACAGAGAAAGTGTAGTGCAGCAAAGGTCCTAATGAGACAGGTTGGGAGTTCAGCTTACAATACTTTTCTATCCAACTGTTATAAGACAATTCAATAGTCTTATAACAACTGAACAGAAATGATTTTTGAGCTTGGTGGTACATGTTTCCAGGTTTTTATATCTTTTGCCTGATGGTTGGGGGGAAGAAAGAATATCTGGGGAGGCACCATGTTGGATATTTTAACAGGAAATGTAGACGGAGTTTATGGAAGAAGGTTTGGTTTTCATGATGACTGAGCCATGTCCACAACACACTGCAGCCTGCTGCATACATGGGCAGAGCAAACCAAATCCTGATGCATCTGCATAGGACCCCTTGTGTGGTGCATCAGTAAGAATCAGTGATGGTCAAAAGGGACATGTCAAACTTCTTCAGTCTCCTGAGGAAGTTGAGGCCCTGATAAGCTTTCTTAGTTGTGGTAACTATGTGGTTGGACCAGGAAAGGCTATTGGTGATGTTCACTCCTAAGAACTTGAAGCTTTCAACCACTTTGACCTCAGCACCATCAATACAAATGGCATTTCGTGCAGGGTTCCCTTGTGGCCTTTCCCCTCAGCTGCAAGTATAGCCCTTTGGAAACTTGTGGGGGATGACCTACAGCAGGCAGGCCTTGGCACCGTGGCCAGTTCTGAGTCTCAACAGGGAAAAGAAGACTCAGGCAGAGTAATAGTGATAGGAGACTCAGTAGTTCGGAGGATGGATAGCGGATTCTGTAGCCATGAATGAAAAGCCAGGATGGAGTGTTGCTCCCCCCCACCCCCCCGGTGCTAGGGTCCAGATGTCTTAGAACAGCAGCAGAAGATTCTCAAGAGGGAGGGTGAGCAGCCAGAGAGCAGGGTGTACATTGGCACCATTGACATGGGTAGAAAGAGGGAAGAGGTCTTGTGCAGGAAGTTAGGGAAGAGGCTGAAGAGAAGGACCTCCAAGGTATCTCCAGAGATTACCCCCAGTGCCACGAGCTAGACAGGGCAAGAATTCAATGATAATACAGATCAATGAGTGGCTGAAGATCTGATGTTGGGGGACAGGGTTTCCAATTTTGAGATCACTGGGATCGCTTTTGGGGAATGCATGACCAGTACAGAAAGGACAAGTTACACCTGAACCCAAGGGGTCCAATATCCCCACGAGTAGCATTGCTAGAGCAGTTGGGGATGGTTTAAACTCATTTGTCAGGGGGATGGGCATCAGAATTATAGGGCTGAGGATGGGCAATTGATATATGTCAATACATTGTCTAATAAGTTTGTGAGGAAGTACAGGCAAAGTTGATAGGGCAAAATTGAAGTCAGTGTGATAAGTTCAAGTGCAACATGGGGGCAAAATGGAAAAGGCTGATGAATGCAAGACTGAAGGTATTATATTTGAACGGATGCAATATACAGACTACTGTAGATGATCTTGTAGCTCAGTTACAGATTGGCTGGTATGCCGTTGTGGGCATCACTGAGTCATGGTGAAAGAAGATCATATTTGGAAGTTTAGCATCCAAAAATACACATTGTATCAAAAGGAAAGGGAGGGTGGTAGAAAGGACATGGCAAATGGCTCTGTTGGTAAAAATAAATAAATCAGATCCTTAGAAAGACGTAACATAGGATCAGAAGATGTACAATCCTTATTGGTAGAGTTAAGAAACTGCAAGGGTTAAAAGACTCTGATGGGATTTATATGCAGGCCCCCAAACAGTAGCCAGGATGTGGGCTACAAATTACAATGGGAGAAAGAAAAGGCATGTAAGAAGGCAATGTTATGATAGTCATCGGGGATCTCGAAATGCATGTAGATTCAGAAAATCAGGTTGGTGCTGGATTCCAATAGACGGAGGGAAGCAGAAGAAAGGAAATAATAGACTAGTTACCCTTTGGGGAGAAAGCAGGAGAATGGGGTAGAGAGGGAAAAAAATCAGCTATGATGACAGAGAGGCAGACTCAATGGGCTGAGTGCCCTAATTTGCTCTGATGTTTTATATTCTTACGGTCTAAGTGTGTGCACTGCTCCCCACCTCACTTTTCTTAAGTCAATGACCAGCTCTTTTGTTTTGAGGGAAAGGTTTTTATCCTGACACCATGCGACTAGGCTCCCTTTCTCCATCCTGTACTCTGAACCATATTCACACCGTAGTGCTATCATCTGCAAACTTGTAGATGGAGTTAGGATAGAATCTGATGACATAGTCTCGAGTCTGCAGATATGTCTGAATGTTAGTTGGGATTTACATGCTCATACCTCTGGAATGGACTTCAACTCACAACCCCTTAATTCAAACGGAGAGTGCCACCAACTGAGTGAACATAGTTGTTAGTGGTCCTACTTTGGCTCAACAGGCTTAGGCAAAAACAGGCTTGGGCAAGCAAAAGCGGAATTGTGTTCCTCCCACTGGGGAAAAACCAAAATCACTGAGTTATTTGTCCCCTGCTTAAACTGTACAGCCTCAGTTTTATCATTGGGGATAGTTACAGAGAAGTCAGCATTCTACATGGTGAGTGTGAGATTGATATGAACAGTCCCATGGTCAGCTGGAGCTCTGTCATTAGTGGTGTTCCACAGGGATCTATACTGAGACCTCTGCTGTTTATGGTGCACAGTATATAAAAGACCTGGACGAAAATGTAAATGGGTGGGTTAGTACATTTGAAGATAAAGCGAAGATTGATGATATTGTGGATAGTGTAGAAGTCTGGCAGAGAATTCAGCGGGACATAGATCAATTCCAGAGATGAGTGCCACGTCAGTGTAGTCATTAGCATGACGCTATTACAGTTCGGGACACTGGAGCTCAGATTTCGATTCCATTGTCATCTCTAAGGGGTCTGTATGTGGAATGCATGGGTTTTCTCCTGGTGTTCCAGTTTCCTCGCACAGTCCAAAGATGTACTGATTAGTAAATTAATTGGTCATTGAAAATTGTCCCATGATTAGGCTAGGGTTAAATAGGAGGTGGGTGGGTGGTGCAGCCTGATTCCACGCTGTATCTCGTAACATAAAACAATAAATAAATAAATAATGAAATCATTTGCAAATTTGTTGGTGTTTCTTGAGTTCCTTTCATTAGTGTATCTGAGTATAGTGTCCATAAGCTCTCAAAGAGCAGACCTTTTATGCAAAGATCTCTTTTCATAGAATCAAGAATAAAATGAATAGAACAGAATAATTTTTAGACCATAGGACCATAAGATGTACAAGCAGAATTAGGCCATTTGGCACATCGAGTGTGCTCCGCTACTTCATTATGGCTGATGTGATTTTCCTCTCAACCCCAGTCTCCTGCTTTCTCCTTGTATCCCTTCATTCCCTGACCAGTCAAGACTCTATCAACCTCTGCCTTAAATATACATAAAGATTTGTCCTCCACAGTTGCCTGTGGGAAAGGATTCCACAGATTCACCACTATGTGGCTAAAGAAATTCCTCCTCATCTCTATCCTAAAAGGACACCCTTCTATTCTAAGGCTGTGTCCTCTGATCTTAGACTCTCCCTCCATAGGAAATATCTTCTCCACATCCACTCTATCAAGGCCTTTCACCATTCAATAGGTTTCAATGAGGTCACCCTGCATACTTCTGAATTTGATTGAATACAGGCCTAGAGAATCACTCTTCAAATGACAAGCCATTCAAACCTGGAATCATTTTCATGAACCTCCATTGAACCCTCTCTAATTTCAGCACATCCTTTCTAAGATAAGGGGACCATAATTGCTCACAATACGCAAGGAGAAGCCTCACTAAAGCTTTATAAAGTCTCAAAATTACATCCTTGCTATTATATCCTAGACCTCTTGAAATGAATGTGAATATTGCATTTGCCTTCCTCACCATACGCTCAACCTGCACATTAACCTTCAGGGAATCCTGCACAAGGACCCCCCAAGTCCCTTTGCACCTCAGTTTCTTGTATTTTCTCTCCACTTACAACCCTTTCATTTCTTCTACTGAAGTGCATGACCATACATTCCCTACATTGTATTTCATCTGCCAATTCTTTGCCCATTCTCCTAATCTGTCTTAATCCTGCTGGAGCCTCACTGCTTCCTGCAGCTATGTTCATGTTGTCTACAAACTTTGCAACAAAATCATCAATTCTATCATCTGAATCATTGACATATATGGCAAAAAGAATCAGCCCCAACACAAACCCCTGTGGAACACCACTAGTTACTGGCAGCCAACCAGAAAAGGCTCCCTTTATTCGTACTTTTTGCCTCCTGCCAATCAGCCACTGCTTTATCCATGCTGTAATACCATGGACTCATAGCTTGTTAGGCAGCCTCATGTTTGGCACCTTGACAAAGGCCTTCTGAAAATCCAAATATGCAACATCAACCAATTCTCCTCTGATATGTCCTGCTTGTTATTTCTTCAAAGAATTCCAACAGATTTGACAGGCAAAATTTTCCATTGAGGAAATCATGCTGACTATGGCTTATTTTATTGTGTGCCTCCAAGTACCCTGAGATAATCCTTAATAATCAACTCCTTAATAGTCTGTCTTTCTGCCTGTCCCTTCGATACAGTGTGCATCCTTGGACATTAAGCTCCTAACTATAATCTTCTTTCAACCATGGTTCAGTGGTGCCTGCAACATCATACCTGCCAATCTGCAACTGTGCTGCAGGTTCATCTACCTTATTCCATATACTGCACGCATTCAAATATAGCACCTTCAGTCTTGTATTCATCCTTTTTGATTTTCTCCTCCTTTTCTGTTGCAGCTCATCCTGTTGACTGCAATTTTGCCCTATCAACAGCTTCTCCTCACTACACAACACAAACAAAATGTTGGAAGAATTCAGCAGGCCAGTTAGTATCTATGGAAAAGAGAAAACAGTTGATGTTTCAGGCCGAGACCCTTCATTTGAAGAATTTTGGTCTGAAACATCGAATATTTACTCTTTTCCATAGATGCTGCCTGGCCTGCTGAGTTCCTCCAGCAGTTTGTGTGTGTTGCTTGGATTTCCATCATCTACAAGATTTCTATTGTTTGTGACCTCGCTACACATTGCCTCTGCTTGTAAACCACCTACCTCATCTTCAGTACTATCATCCGCTCTTCCTATGATTCTTCTTGGATTGAAATATACACAACTCAGGAGACTAGTCACACCATGCTCAACCTTTTGATTCCTAACTTTGTCTGGGGTCTTAACAACATCTGTCTCCACAACCTCTCCACTAACTGTTCTGGCACACTGGTGCCCAGTCCACTGCAACTCTAGTTTAAACCCAACCATGCAGCATTAACAAACCTTCCTGCTAGGATATTAGACCCCTCCAGTTCAAGTGCAAACCATGCCTTCTGCACAGGTGCCACCTTCCCTGGAAGAGAGCCCAACGATCCAAAAATCATATGCCCTCCTTCCTTCATCAACTCCTTAGCCATGTATTAAACTGTATAATCTTCCTAGTTCTGGACTCACTAGCAAATGGCATGGGTAGCAGTCCTGAGATCACAACCCTGGAGGTCCTTTCCTTTAACTTAGCATCTAACTCCCTGAACTCCCTATGCAGAACCTTGTCACTTGTCCGACCCTTGTCATTGGTACATATATGGACCACGACTTCTGGCTGTTCACCCTCCCACTTAAGAATGCTGAGGACTCGATCTGAGATATCGTGGATCCTGGCACCCGGGAGGCAATATACTATTCGGGAATCTCGCTCTCATTCACAGAACCTCCTGTCCATTCCCCTAACTAATGAATCCCCTATCACCATAGCATGCCTCTTCTCCCCTCTTCCCTTCCGAGTCACAGAGCCAGACTCAGTGCCAGAGACATGACCACTGCAACTTTGGCCTGTTAGATCAACCCCACTCCCCCAACAGTGTCCAAAGTGATATTCCTGTTGTTGAGGGTGATAACCACAAGGGTATTTTGCACTGGCTCCTTAACCCTTTTCCCCTTCCTGACTATCACCCAGTCTCCTGTGCCCTGCACCTTGGGTATAACTACCTCTGTACATGTCCAATCGATCATACCTTCAGCCTCCCAAATCCAGTCCAGCTCCAACCTTTGATCGCAGATTGTTGGAAGCTGCAGCTGGATACACTTCTCACAGTTGTGGTCGTCAGGGACACTGGAGGTCTCCCTGCCTTCCCACATCCTCCAAGAGGAGTATTCAACCATCCTACCTGGCACCTCTACTGTTCCAGCTGAGCAGATATAAAGAAAGGAAAGAAAAAAGAACTTAACCTTGAGCTTTTCTTTTCTTTGCTTTCTCTGACTGAAGCTTCAGGATCACCACCCTGACACTGAACACCCAGACAATGGCAGCTGTGCTTGCCACTGCCTTCCTTTAATTTGCTCTTGCTAATCGATCTCAAACACTGGCTGGTCGCTGGTCAAAGCTCTTTTCTGCTGTGGCATCTTGCTGATGCCTTTTCTATTCGACCTGATTGAAATTGCTTCCTCTCAAAACTTTTGATGTCTGAATTGGATGCTGGTCAAAGCTTATTTTGATTTTTTTGTTACATTTATGATGTCATGTGATCACATGAAGGTAAAATTGCTAATAATCCTAGTGTGCTGATGTTCTGTAGTTCAGAGAATTAGCAGAGTGCTGTAGCACTATATGTGAGACCATTTCACAGCAGGGCTCCGAGAAAATTGGGTGAAGGAAAAATGATGGATGTACTCTCATTAGATTTCTTTGATAAGGTGCAGCATCAAAGGTTATTGCGGAACATAAAATTCTATTGTGTAGGAGGTAACATATTGGAATAGATGGAGGACTGGCTGTCTAGGAGGAAAAAGACATACTGTAAGTGGGACTTGTGCTTGTTGGTAAGACATAACAATTGTTCTGCCACATTTTTTTTAGAATTTATGCATTGAAAACACTGAGGGTTTGGTTACTACATTGCTGATGACACAAAGTTGAGAGGAAGAAATTTAGATTTAGATTTATTTAGATTTGGATTCATTCATTATTGATGACATGTGGATTTAAACATGCAGTGAAATGTATCATTTGCATAAATAACCAATGCTCTCTGAGATGTGCTGGGGGTTATCCACAAGTGTCATCACACATTCTGGAACCAATATGGCATGCTCACAATGTTCAGCAGAACAACAAACAGACAACGTACAACAAGTAACATCAACAAAACAAACCCTGTTCCTAATCCCCCAAAACACACCCCTTTCCTACACCTCAACCCACTCACACGGTCGTTCTCTAACCCCAGCATAGGCCGCCAACCTTCAGACCATGACCCCAGACTCACAGGCATCAGGTCTTCAACCTCAAGATTTCTGACAGAGAGACCTCCAGACATGCTCACCTTGAGCTTCAACCTTTGGACTCACCAACCTCGGGGCTTTGATTTCCAGGCTTCACCCTTCAGTCTTCCAACCTCAGGCCTCCAACACTGGTTCCCACTGACTGACCTCGGGTCTCCAACTCCTGTTCCCACTGACTGACCTCGGGCCTCCAACACTGGTTCCCACTGACTGACCTCGGGCCTCCAACACCTGTTCCCACTGACTGACCTCGGGCCTCCAACACCTGTTCCCACTGACTGACCTCAGGCCTCCAACACCTGTTCCCACTGACTGACCTCAGGTTTCCAATTCCAGAATTTGATAACCTTGAACCTCCAAGCTCAGAACTTGCTGACCTCCGGCATCACCAGCCCCCATTCTTGGGAACTCATAGACCTCAAATGTCAGACTTCAGAACTCTATCCTCGGGGATTGCTGACCTCTGACCTCAGAGTGCTTCAGTCTGAACTCAGACCTTTGGCTCCTTCCCATATCTCCTCATTAACTACCCCTGATCTCTCATTCCCCTCATTCCTGTCCCTATAGCTAAACTGAACCCAAACTTCCCACGCTGACTGCCAAAACCATTCCTATGAACCTAAAATACTAAGTCTGTGCCAAGAACCCGACAGACATTGCAGCTTCATACCATCTTAGATATCGACGGAGTTTACTGAGAGAAAAAGGTAGGTTAAGTGAGTGGAATAAAATTTGAGCAAATAGAGTAAAATGCAAAGAAATACAAAGTTGTCAATTTTGACTAGAAAAAATTTGGAGCATATTATCTGAAAGTGACAAATTGGATGAGCCAAGACCACATTAAATGGCAGGATCATCCTGAGGTGCTGTGTGCCCTACTCCTGTTTCTATTTTGTTCATAATTTGCTTACAGTGAGGGTGTGCATAGAGATGTGGAATTACTGAATTGTTCTGTGGAAACTAGAATAAATTTTGTTTGTGAGCAATTAGAGATTCATATAGGTCTTATTTCATTAAACCATTTGTTCTCAAATGATACTACAAAATATATAAAACATAGGTTATTGTTGCAGCATTAAACCTTTACCTGAAAAAATCATTTTACATTCTCCTGTGGGGTTCAAAATTATAGAACATCACAATCAGAGTATCAATTTTATGGGAAAATACAAGAATACAGGACCAAAGGTAATTCACTGAACTGCCACCTGATTTAAAGAGTTTATTACTTTTAAGTTACTAAATTTTTGAGGGTGACATTTATTTTTTTCTCTGACGAGGTTAGTTTAAAGTTAGGAAATGCAGAATAAAGAAACAGAACAAACATTATTGATTAATGAATTTCCACAATAGGCACCAAGGTCAGGAAGATGCCTTTCTTGTTCTGTAAAATTTAACATACATCAGCAGGCATGGGAACCAGCAAGTGAGATGTTTCTGTTTTAAAATCCTCATCAGATTAAATAGAGTCCTTTTAGACAACACACTAAGACTACAGGTCATGTGGAGTATGATAACTAATGACAGTGCAAAACTAAAAAAAGTTAGAGCCTGTGTTGAAAACAATTATCCCAGTTCTGTGAGGATAAACTTGAATAATCAGTGCTGGTAAGTGTTGTGTATTTAATATTTCAGTAATATTTGAATGATACTGTAAATACTTTATATTGCTTGATTAAGCATTCTTGTTTGTCTAAATACTTCATTATGGGTTATATATAAAAGTACATGAATGGCATATGTTATCACAACACCATATCAGATGTGTGGGCCTTGCTTAAAGTAAGAATGAAACTAAGACACTCATTCAAGCTAAAAAAAACACAGCAAGAAACAGTCGAGTCAAAAATAATGCACAGCACGTGCTTCTTTGGAAAGTGACAGAGACATCTGAGTTAAGAAAAAAGCAGAAAATGGACAAATTCACAGGTTCATAAACAGTGAATACTGAGTGATAATAATAGTAAATCTTAAAAAAACAGAAAGAGCTGGCTACATTGGCAAGATGGACACATTCAACTGCACATGTGTTAACTGAAATATTGCATACTAAGTGAATTGAGCAGTACTTTAAAGCAAATGGAATAGCTGATGAGAAGCGAGTGCCATTTTTGCTGTGTGTAATAGGTGGACGTGTAATGAGCTCTATGGCCTGTGTGGAGAGCTGAAGAGCATTGGGCTCTAAGGTTTTTAGAGCATCTGGATTGGTTAAATGTAGTTTTATAAGAGTTATTAATTGTTTAGAGTTCTTTGTGTTTTTCTTGAGCAATTCAGTCTTTGTAATGTGGTCTCCTGGGCTTTTTGTTTAAACTTGTCAAGTTTACTGAGTTTGGGGTTCAATGTTAGTTGTATTATTTAAGCGAATGCCTGATTCATGCTAATTGCAGGGTCCTAGTTTTGAGAATGTTACATCTTGTGGTGTCACTCGGCTGAGCCACTGATATTCTGTTGGAATTCTTACAGTATGAAGAAACAACGGTCATCATCTCCACATTGGAGTCTGTCTTTCCTCCTCACTTGTGTTCTGATGTTGCTAGTACACATCATGACAGAAGGACCACGCCAGATAATTGACCCAACAGAGGTTGAATAGCGGTATTTTGGCATTGGTTGGCTTTAGTTGTGAATGTCATTTGTTCTCAAGTCCATGTTTCGCGTCTGCTTTACGAGTGTCCTTAGCTTACGTTTCGAGTTTCTTAAGTCCACATTCTTCACTTCTTTAGTCTACGTTTAAGGATTTTTCCAGGTTTCAAAGTTTTTTCCAGGACTAATGGCCTCTAGTTCTCAAGGTTCATCAAGATCTCAAGGTCAAGAGAGAGAAATTTGTGATGGACAGTAGTTTAGTTTGGGTTCTTTTTGGCGGGAACTGTGGAGAGGACAGGAGGGAGGATGCCGCTGAATTCTGTGGGAAGAAGAGTCCCCATCGCAAAAAGTGCTTTGTGCAGATGAATGGTTCCAAGGAGAAAAGGTAATACTCCTGAAAGAGAGAGAACCTGTTTGCTCGAGTTGTTTCTTGCAGGGAGTTCAGAAAGGTGGCGGGAGGTTTCATGCAGACCGTGGGTTCAGCACATGAGTAGGAAATACACCCTCAAGTACCCAGTTTTGGAAGATACAAGCTCCAATACTATGTGCATATTTAGACTTGTTTAATTGTAAATGAGTCCTTCTTCTTCTTTTCTTCCTCTTAATAACTGGTTGGTAAACCTGATGTTAGTAAACATAAACGAGAATATCTGCAGATGCTAGAAATCCAAGCAACACACACAAAATGGTGGAGGAACTCAGCAGGCCAGGCAGCATCTATGGAAAAGAGTACAGTTGACATCTTGGGCCAAATTGTCGACTGAACTCTTTTCCATAAATGCTGCCTGGCCTGCTGAGTTCCTCCACCATTTTGTGTTAGTAAATATACTTTCTTTGTAATTTTATGTGACGTAGGATCTGTTATTTCTTGCTGACTGAAAACTGTGTAAGGATTGTATTTACACAGCATTCACTCAAATTGAGGTTCTGTTAGTCGAAACATCCCAACTTTCCTGTTTGGTTGAACCCCAAATCATACCAACCTTAGACGTAGAATGCTCATGGAAAGAAGCTTCTCACCATTGACTTAAAAACACAAAATGCTGGCAGAACTCAGCAGGCCAGACAGCATTTATGGGAGGAGGTAGTGACGACGTTTTGGGCCGAAACCCTTTACCTCCTCCCATAGATGCTGTCTGGCCTGCTGAGTTCTGCCAGCATTTTGTGTTTTTTATTTATTTCCAGCATCTGCAGATTCACTCGTGTCACTATTGACTTACATGGCTGTTAGCCGAGTCAGCTATTGAGCCAAGTTTGCACTCAAGCCCGGTGGGCTACATTCATTCAATAATTCATTACTCTTTTAATGTATGTGAACGGCATACGTCATCATGCCACCAAGTCAGATGTGTGGGACTCGATTAAAGTAAAAAACAAAACCAAGACACAAATTCCTGGTTCTGTGTTTCCTTTCGATTAGTTTTATGTTTTGGAGTTATGAAACATAACAATAAATACTACAAGCACCTTATTACTGCAGCAATCAGTTTTGAGCTAAAACCCACAACTGCATGGTGTGAGCTTCAGTGTCATTCATTCTGTAATTGGCCTGGGAATGAAATGTGCTAAAAGAGAATATATGAAATGGAGATTACTCACTTTCCCTAAAGTTCACCAGATATTTTTATGATTTGCTTTTCCTAAATTACCCATGAAATTTAAGATATGGCAGAATGTCTGGAGCCAGTTGCAACATAGTCGATCAACAATGGATATCCAAATAATGACTTCAGCAAAGTAAATCATGTGATTAAGTCTCTTAAAAAGCTGTTTATTTCCTGGGCTTGAGGAAATATACTGACAAGTTAATGTGGAGAGAAGAACTTGGCAGCAAACCAAACTCATCCTTAAATTTCTGAGGGATTGATGCTTGATTGACTTATCCTGTACTGCAGGAGAATTTCAAAATAATCTCTCAGTAACTGAATCAAAATTTGCTTTTAGTTCCCTCTATTCATGGACCCAGCTCTTCTCATCTCCTTCTACATGTTGGATTTTCCAGAGGAATGTTGTTAAAATTTAGAATTCATACTGAAATTCAGACATGTTTACTTTATATACAGTATTTATCCAATTGCTTCGCTTCTTCCAACAGATATCCTGTTACTGAAAGACAAGAATTGGACTGGAGATCAGTGCTTTCATATTCTGGACTTGGGGTTGGGAAGAACCAATTTGGAGAATGTTTCCGCCCCTGGCAATCAGTTGTACTTCCTTTGGGTGTGTTGAGCAGGGGCTCTACTCTTACCAAAAGGACAATTAATTAATTAATTAATTTACTAAAAAGATTAACTAAAAAGGACAATGATCAATGATCAATTAACCTATTAAAAGGTACGTCTTTGGAATGTGCGAGGAAAGTGAAGCATCTGGAAGAAACATAGGTGTTCACAGGAAGGACATACAAATTCCTTAGAGATGGCATCAGAGCTGAACTCTGAAGCCCCACGCTGTAATAACTTCATGCTAACTGCTACGCTCTGAATTTCGGGTAGGTCATCAATTCCTACCCCATTAATGATGATGAGAAGGAACTTACTTTCTCTCTTCATCTGTCTGGCTTCCCAAGTATTTTGAAGCCTGACAGTTAGAGATAAAGCTGCAAAGCCGTTTAAGTTAGCCTCAGTATCAGGGTGAATCTGCCTTCTGATACAGGATTTTCTTACTCCGCTTCACCAAATCCAGAAATGAATTAATTGGAAATAAATGTAAGGTTATGAAGCTTCAAGATTTCATCAGATCTACTCATATGATTTCCATGGCTTAAATTTTAGCCAATCACAAGTTTTCAATGTCATCGGCTAAGTTTTTAATTTATTAATTTGTCTTTACCGGTCATTGCATAAGGATATTCTCATTCCTTTACTCATTCATAGCTCCTTGTTACTCATATAACCATATAACAACTACAGCACGGAAACAGGCCATCTTGGCCCTTCTAGTCCGTGCAGAACACTTACTCTCACCTAGTCCCACCTACCTGCACTCAGCCCATAACTCTCCATTCCTTTCCTGTCCATATACCTATCCAATTTTTTTTTAAATGACAAAATCGAACCTACCTCTGCCACTTCTACTGGAATCTCGTTCCACACAGCTACCACTCTCTAAGTAAAGAAGTTCCCCCTTGTGTTACCCCTAAACTTTTGCCCCTTAACTCTCAACTAATATCCTCTTGTTTGAATCTCCCCTACTCTCAATGGAAAAAGCCTATCCATGTCAACTTCATCTATCCCCCTCATAATTTTAAATACCTCTATCAAGTCCCCCTCAACCTTCTACGCTCCAAAGAATAAAGAGCTAACTTGTTCAACCTTTCCCTGTAACTTAGGTGCTGAAACCCAGATAACATTCTAGTAAATCTCCTCTGTACTCTCTCTAATTTGTTGACATCTTTCCTATAATCCGGTGACCAGAACTGTACACAAGAGGAAGCATCCCAGTTTATCTTCCTTGGGATTGAAGGTGTAGAATATTGAGTCAATTGTCGAAAGCACTAGAAACCGCTGAGGTGTAATGATGAAATGAGAGGGTGAGAAGGCATTGGCCATCAAATTCAAAATGATGTAGTTTAAAAATAATGGAAGCAAGCAGGTTTGCAAGTATTGGTAATATAACCTATGGTTTATGTTGAGGTTGTACTAGAATAAACAATACCAGCTTTCTAATCCCTGATCATTATCCAGTGATCATGCCAGGTTGTGTATTTCAATGAAGACATCAATCAGGAACAGATGGCGCTTGAGAAACTGAGGTGGTAAGACTTCACAGCAATGCCTCTGGGACTACTTTGCAAGACTTGCATTAATTTTGATCCCTTTAAAAAATCAAAATACACATTTTAATTACTTACTGAAAATATAGTATAAACAGAATTTATGAGGTAGAGCCATTACACATTATCTCTGATATTTTGATCAAAGCTTCTTATGCTTTCTGCAGCTACACATTACAAGTTACCAGGTGGTTAATTTGTGAATGTAATCTTTTATTCCTTCTCATGTTTTATTTAAGATTTGCTCCACCATATCACCTCAGAATAAACTAATCATTCCCACTGGGAATTGAAGGAAAATAACCATTAGCAAGTGGAATTTTTCTGTGCTAATGTCTGTGACATAAGCAGTATTGTGGAAGACTCTCAAGCTATTAAATTGTGTTCCGACAATTTTGCACATACAGAAAATCAGTAAAAATACTGAAATTCTTCCACTCTGGGGAATGTCCTGCTGATGTATATTTGGCCAATGCATATTTTATGTGGAGGCACATTGCTGCAATTCTTTTTGTATAGTAGGTTTGGGCACAACGAGCAGGCCTTGGCTGACTACATGGACACAGAGGGCTTTCCTTTGCTCATGCTATTAATGGGTAATGAGACAGTGTATACAGGGTAGGGTGGGGTGTGCAGGGAAAGATTGGTGGGAGATGGAATTATGATTGTATTTTTTTGGGGTGGGGGTACAGGGGGAAGCTGTAAGTCAGCATTACATTTGGGCATTTCTGTTTTCAAAACTGAGAGTTAGTGGTGGTCAGTACTGATAATGCACCCTGCCCAGGGTACAGTGTTTGGGTTGGCCAAGGGAAAGAGCCTTGGAGACTCCAGCAAGAGTTGAATATATAACTTTAAGGTGATATACCTAGAGGTAATTTGAAGCAAAAGACCACAGGGCTCAGACTTGATGAGGCAGAACTGTGCATCAATTTTTAGGCTTTCATCATTGCCACACGTAAATGACCAAGTCAAGCACAAGTCCATGTATCTTTCTGCACAAGTGACACAAACGCCTCAGCAACTTGGGAAAATTTTTTAATGGCATTCACAAAATATATATAGCGACAAACGTTGTGGGTTATCAAGGTTCGATCTTCCAGTAAATAAACCAAACAGATCCTGCAGATGTCAGAAATCCAGAGCAATACACACAAATTGCTGGAGGAACTCAGCAGGTTAGGTAGCAACTATGGAAATTAATGAACAGTCGACATTTTGGGCCAAGATACTTATTCAGTACTGGAAATGAAGGTGGGGGGGGGGGGTGGTGTGGGGAAGGAGGAGAATCGAGAAGGTGATAGGTGAAGCCAGGTGGGTAGGGTAGGGAGGATGATGTAAGAAACAAGAAGATGATGTGGAAAAGGTAAAGAGTTGCAGAAGAATAAGATGGCATTGAAGACAAGTTCCCAGGAAGGATATGCGACTTTGGTATCTTCAGCACCACCTTGTTTTTCTCCAGCCTTTGACTTCTACATTTCCTTTTCCCAACCCCTTTCCTCTTCTTCTATTCACCCCTCTGGCCTACCTCTTCTCCTCATCTGCCTATCACTTTGCCCTGGTGCCTCTCTTTCTTCCTTCTCTCCCATGGCCCACCCTCCCCTGTCAGATTCCTTCTTCTCCAGTTCTTTACCTAGCTTCTTCAATCACCTTCTAGTTAGTCCTCCTTCCCTTCCCCTCCCCACACCATTTTATTCTGGCATCTTCCCCCTTCCTTTCCACTCCTGATGAAGGGTCCTGGCCTGAATTTCCAAAGCTACCATTGTGTCAAGGAATTTAAGAATGTCACGCACGTGCCCTGTCAGTTTTGGTGGATCTTGAGTGCAGACCCAGGGTACTGGGCTAACAGGTGTTCATCTGGTGTAAGGAGATGGTGTAAGGTGTAAGTGTAAGGAAAGAAAAAGGGTAATGACAATCCCTTACTGTCACACTCCAGAACTGGCAGGCATTAGGAGGAAAATAGTTGTATGAAGAAGCAATGCAAGGAACTTGCAATGCATTGCGGACTGGTCACAGGGTTGTTTGTCTGTGCTATAAACCTTTATGCTCTTTCAGGTTGGTAGATTTAAACAAAGGAAATGTGACCATTTTTCTGGAAGCTACAATATGATGGGAGCAAACATGAAGAGGTTTAAAATAAACACAAACTATACACAGATGCTGGAAGTCTGGAGGAAAACGCACAAAATGCTGGAGGAACTCAACAAGTCAGGCCAGATCTATGTAGGGGAATAAAGATTTGACATTTAGGATTTGGCCCAAAACTTTCAGTTTAAGATGGAACTGCTGAAAACTTGAGACAGGCTATTGGTGGTTTAAAGGCAAAGGAATTCAATTAAAAACTTTATTAACAACACTTATTTTGAAGCAAATTGTGGTAAACTATCACCACAAACAATGAAGAGGTGAGTGAAGGCAAAGAGAATTTGCAAGATGTGCCCTGCTGGTGTGCTGCAAAATTGACGCACTTGGAGCTGGAGCTGCGCTGGTTGGAGTGAACGATTTGGCAAGATGAAGAAAGAACTGAGGAAGGAGTTCCGGTGTCTGTCCAACTAACTTGGGTGGGAGGGTGGATTACTCTAAGCACCCTGGTGATTTGAAGAGGTTGAGAACAGCTTCTTCAGCTGTGAAATCCAGATCCAATGTGAATCGCTGGGCAGTGCATTCTAGGCCCAGAGCAATTCTCCCTGGTGAGGTCCAGATTCTATTGCAAGGCACAATACGCAGCTTGGACAATCTAAACGCTGGCCCAGGTAGTCTGGAAAGGCAGGGTGTTGAGAGTCAGGCAAGGTTGTATCTCTCTAAGTGCTGAGATGATTTGGAAAGGTTCAGAACAGTTTCTCTGGCAGCGAAATCTAAGCCCAAGATGATTTGGCATGGCGGGATCCTGTTCCTAGTGCAAGACTTGGACAATTCAAATGCCAGCCCAGATAGTGTCAAGGCTCCTCTCTCCATAACACTAACGCTGTGAGACAGCCCCCGGCTGCTGTGCTTCGTGTCTGCAAACTTTGCAGTAACTTGCCCCGCTAACGTGATGAAATTAATACTGAGGCTTTGGGCCTACTCTGGGCTATCTGCGGATTCAATTTGGTTCAGAATGCTATTTTTCTTGCTCATTGCTATTGTTTACATGATTCTGGAAAGGTGTAATAATAACAGGGCTGTCGTGGTGGGAGATTTTAATTTCCCAAATATCGATTAGCATCTCCCTAGAGCAAAGGCTTTAGATGGGGTGGAGCTTGTTAGGTGCGTTCAGGAAGGTTTCTTGACACAATATGTAGATAAGCCTAAAAGAAGAGAGGCTGTACTTGATCTGGTATTAGGAAATGAACCTGGTCAGGTGGCAGATCTCTCAGTGGGAGAGCATTTTAGAGATAGTGATCACACTCTATCACCTTTATCATAGCATTGGAGAGGGATAAAAACAGACAAGTTAGGAAAGTGTTTAATTGGAGTAAGGGGAAATATGTGGCTATCAGGAAGGAATTTGGAAGCATAAATTGGTAACAGATGTTCTCAGGAAAATGTATGGAAGAAATGCGGCAAATGTTCAGGTGATATTTGCATGGAGTTCTGCACAGGTACGTTACAACGAGACAGGGAAAGAACAGTAGGGTACAGGAACCGTGGTATACAAAGGCTATTTGAAATCTAGACAAGAAGAAAAGAAGAGCTTACGAAAGATTCAAAAAGCTAGGTAATGATAGAGATCTAGAAGATTATAAGGCTAGTAGGAAGGAGCTCAAGAAAGAAATTAGGAGAGCCAGAAGGAGCCATGAGAAGGCCTTGGCAGACAGGATTAAGGAAAACCCCAAGGGATTCTACAAGTATGTGAAGAGCAGGAGGATAAGACATGAGAGAGTAGGAGCAATCAAGTGTGACAGTGGAAAAGTGTGTATGGAACGGGAGGAGATAGCAGAGGTACTTAATGAGTACTTTGCTTCAATATTCACTACGGAAAAGGATCTTGGCAATTGTAGGGATGACTTACAGTGGACTAAAAAGCTTGAGCATGTAGATATTAAAGAAAAGGATGAGCAGGAGCATTTGGAAAGCATCAAGTTGGATGAGTCACCAGGACCGGACGAGGTATACCCCAGGCTACTGTGGGAGGTGAGGTAGGAGATTGCTGAGCCTCTGGCAATGATCTTTGCATCATCAATGGGGATGGGAGAGGTTCTGGAGGATTGTAGGGTTACAAATGTTATTCCCTTATTCAAGAAAGGGAGTAGAGATAGCCCAGGAAATTATAGACCAGTGAGTCTTACTTCAGTGATTGATAAGTTGATGCAGAAGATCCAGAGAAGCAGGAATTATGAACATTTAGAGAGGCATAATATGATTAGGAATAGTCAACATGGCTTTGTCAAAGGCAGATCGTGCCTTACGAGCCTGATAGAATTTTTTTTTGTGCATGTGACTAACACATTAATGAAGGTAGAGCAGTAGCTATGGTGTATATGGATTTCAGCAAGGCATTTGACAAGGTACCTCATGCAAGGCTTATTGAGAAAGTAAGGAGGCATGGGATGCAAGGGGACATTGCTTTGTGGATCCAGAACTGGCTTGCCCGCAGAAGGCAAAGAGTGGTTGTAGATGGGTCATATTCTGCATGGAGGTCAGTCACCGGGGTATGCCTCAGGAACCTGTTCTGAGACTCCTACTATTTGTGATTTTTATAAATGACCTGAATGAAGAAGTGGAGGTATGTATTAGCAAATTTTCTGATGACACAAAGATTGGGGGTGTTGTGGATAGTGTGGAGGGCTGTCAGAGGTTACAGCGGGACAGTGATAGGATGCAAAACTGGACTGAGAAGTGGCAGATGGAGTTCAACCCAGATCAGTGTGAGGTGGTTCATTTTGGTAGGTCAAATATGATGACAGAATATAGTTTTAATGGTAAGACTCTTAGCAGTGTGGAGGATCAGTGGGATCTTGGGGTCCGAGTCCATAGTACACTCAAAGCTACTGTACAGGTTGACTCTGTGGTTAAGAAAGCATACGGTGCATTGCCCTTCATCAATTGTGGGACTGAGTTTAGGAACCGAGAGATAATATTGCAGCTGTATAGGACCCTGGTCAGACCCCACTTGGAGTACTGTGCTCAATTCTGGTCACCTCACTGTGGGAAGGATATGGAAACCATAGAAAGGGTGCAGAGGATATTTACAAGGATGTTGCCTAGATTGGGGAGCATGCCTTTTGAGAATAGGTTGAGTGAACTCGGCCTTTTTTCCTTGGAGCAATGGAGGATGAGAGGTGACCTGATAGTGGTGTATAAGATAATGAGAGGCATTGATAGTGTGGATTGAGATTGGGAGGCTAAACTCCATTTGTTACTTGAAATATGTGTTTTTACATGTTAACCGTTATTAATGCAATCCCGATCTCTATGTGCCATTATCAATATTGCTATGTTTATTAATTTGAAATTTAATAAAAAGATTGAAAAAAGAGAGGCACCGATTGTGTAGGTAGTCAGAGGCTTTTTCCCAGAGCTGCAATGGCTAGCATGAGAGGGCATAGTTTTAAGGTGCTTGGAAGTAGGTACAGAGGTGATGTCAACGGTAAGTTTTTGATGCAGATAGTGCTGAGTGTGTCGAATGGGCTGCCAGCGATGGTGGTGGAGGTGGATAGGTTCTTTTAGGAGACTCTTGGATAGGTACATGGAACTCAGAAAAATAGAGGGCTATGGGTAACCCTAGCTAATTTCTCAGGTAAGGACTTGTTCAGCACAGCTTTGTGGGCTGAAAGGCCTGTATTGTGCTATAGATTTTCTATGTTTCTATGCTTCTATTTGTTTTTTCTTCTCTTTTTTTGTGGGAACTGGGGTTGGTCTTATTTTTTTATTATTGGTTTCTATCAGGTTCCTTGTTTTGTGACTGCCTGTTAAGCAAACAAATCTGAAGCCTGTATAAGTTATACATTGTTTGTTAATAAATGCACTTTGAATTTGATTGTTTCCCCTCCATAGATGCTGCCTGTCACCATTTTATGTGAGATTTCAAATAAGTTTGGTACTGTAGCAATTAAATATTGCATTGCTTATCATTGTTAACAGCTGTTCTAGCAATGGTACCCAAGTTGCTGTGCTGTTGTTTCAATGTAACTTGCATTATCTTGGACTTTGTCCAAGTTCTAGAAGTTAATAATTCAACTTAGTGCAATGGTGGCTGAAGACTAAAACCTGTTCTAGGCCGTTTCAGAGCAATGACAGGCTTAGCAAAGTACCCATCTCCTAACATAAATAGAGAACAGAAAGCTTTTCATGATGTTAATTGTATTCCTGCAGTTCTTTCTTCTCTGCTAAATTTTGTAATTTATCTCCTTCGTGGTAACAGGAAGGGATTAGATGGCTGACAGATTAATTTCTATATAAAATATGCTATTCTGTAATAAACCACAATAAGATCGTGTCTGCCGGTGCTGTAATTAGTCTTTCTCTGATTCGAATGAGGAAAGTTGTTTCTTGGAGGCTTGTGAAAAAAATACAGCAATCCACCAACATAATTTACTGCTGTTGCTGTCTTGCTGATTACCATCATTAAAGTTTGAAGAAAAATAAAACTTCTGAAATATAATATTTTATCTGCATTTATCAGCATTCATTATCTTAAAAAAAAAACAGCTTTTAGTTCCGAAACACAAGAGATTCTTTAGATGCCAGAAATCCAGAGTAAGACATACAAAATGGTGGAGCAACTCAGCTGGTCAGGTAGCATCTATGGAGAGAAATAAAGAGCTGATGTTTTGGACTGAGAAATTCATTAGGATTGAAAAGGAAGGGAGAAGAAGCCAGAACAAGAACCTGGGGGGAGGGGAGGGAGTACAAGCCAGACAGTGGAATCAGGTGTGGTATAAGGTAGGCGGGTGGGGGAGGGGAATGGAGTAAGAAGCAGGGAGGTGATAGGTGGAAAAGGTAAAGGGCTGACGAAGAATGAATCTGATAGGAGTGGAGAGTAGACCATTGGAGAAAGGGAAGGAAGAGGGGCATTAGGGGGAAGTGTTAGGCAGGTATAAAGAAGAGAAAAGGTTAGAAGGGAGTCAGAACAGGAAATGGAAAAAGAAAAGAGAAGGAGAGGCGTGAAATTACACTGGACAGCAAATATTTTCAGTGTTGCCTCCTCAGAATTTTTTTTTGTATATGATAGATTACTTGAAGCTGAACACAAATATAATTTCAGACTACTTGTATCATAGGAATTTAGAGAAACGAAAATTAACTTTTATTGAATATAATGCATTTAATTGTATAGTGATGCTGACACTTTGCAATAGTTGAACTAAACTAAAAATGTTTTGATGATGATTTTCATTTGTACTTACCGTCTGAGGCTTCTCACTTAAACGTCCAACAATGATCCGCCAGCACTGATGGATTCCAGTTTCCTTGATATCGTTTCTTCATGACCGCGATTTTCTGGTGAAATCTTTCACCATGCTCATCACTGACAGTGCCAAGATTTGCAGGGAAGAAGTCTAAATGGGAATGCAGAAAATGAATCTTCAGAGACATATTGCACCTCATGGTTTTGTATGTTGGAAGCATGTTATCAACTAGCTGCACGTAGTTTGGTGCTTTAATAGATGACATGAAAACTTTCAAAAACATCCTTAAATGCCTTTCATATGATTTTCTCGGGTCCCACTAGAACTTCTTCAAATTGCCTGTCATTGATGACCTATTTGATAAGTGGGCCAGCAAAAATGCCTTCCTTAATCTTGTCAGCAGGCAATTTCAAAGAATGTTGCAGGATAGGAAATTTCATGGTGATTTTCATCATCAGCAGCCCAAAATCAATGATACACCCAAAAGTATTTAGGAGCAAAATCTTTGCTGTAGAATGTTACCAGACATTAGAGAAATCAATGTTCACGCCATTGTGTTAGAAGCTATTCAGATGCATTATGAGTTGTTGCTCCTCCAAACTGAGAGTGGCCTCACAGCAGCAGTAGAGAAAGACCAATATGTCCGAATGCAAATAGGCAGTAGACTTACATTTGTTGGCTACTGGGAAATCCTGCTTGTTGTAGATGGAGCAAAGGTGCCTGACAAGGTGGTCCCCTAATCTACACGTCTTGCTGATGTAGAGGAGGCCACACTAGGAGCACCGGATACAGTAGATGATCCCAACAGACCCACAGGTGAAGGTTTGCCTCACCTGGAAGGACTGTTTTGAATTGTGGTGACAGAGGAGGTGAATAGGCAGGTGTAGAACTTGTTTCGCTTGCAGGGGTAAGTGCCAGAAAGGAAATCGGGGGGGAGCAATGAATCGTGGGGAGAGTGATCACTCTGGAAAGCCAAGATTGTGGGCAGGGGGTTGGAGTTAAAGATGTACTTAGTGGTAGGGTCCTGTTGATGATGGCAGAAACTGAGGAGAATGATGTGCTGGATGCAGAGGCTTTTAATTCCTGTTCATGTTGATGTACGTGGTCATGGGAATGTATTAGAGTGCCTGCTCAGTCTCATTGCTACCCCAATCAGTATGTAGGCGGTTAAAAAATAAATGTAAATTAAAATTTGGTTGATTTTTCTGATATCAAAAAGATAGTTTTAAAGCAGGTGAGCTGTGCATGGATAGAATACTAGTAACCTCTTTTGCCTCCGGTGCTGTTATCCTGGAGACCGAAGGTAGCTCCAGATGAGATTTAGGTACTGTCTTGCAAATGATCCAACAATTTTCTTTTCATTTGAGCTTTCCCTATCAGAAGTGACGAGCTACATGTTCACCCTTAACTTCTTCTAAACATAGCAATCTTCCGATAATTCAATATAAAACTGACATTGACGCTATATTGAGTCCTGACGAAGGGTCTCGGCCCGAAACATTGACAGTGCTTCTCCTTATAGATGTTGCCTGACCTGCTGTGTTCCACCAGTATTTTGTGTGTGTTGCTTGAATTTCCAGCATCTGCAGATTTCCTCGTGTTTGCTTGACACTGTTCTATGATTAGGGAAAATACATAACTATAATTGCAAAATCTAACCTGTTGTATTCAGTCCCTGTAATCTATGCATGTTGAAATTGGTGGAATACTTCTTGAGTTATGAAGCAGCTGGGCTTTTCACTCTGAATATTTTCTATGAGTGTTTTATGGAGACTTTATGACTCATAAATAATTGAATGAACTTAGATTTATGTAGTGTGTTTTTACAGCATCCCGAAGTGTCTTCCATGCAGTACAGAACTTTTGAAGAATAGTTGCATTAATAATATATAAACTGGGCAACTAATTTGCATACAACAAATTCTGACAAGCAAGCACGACGTAATAACTAAATGATCTGTTTTAATGACGATTTAGGAAATATACTGTCCCAAGAAAATAATATTCAGTGAACTCATTTTAGATACTTATCACAAAGTTGGAGTTTATCTTTTTGGTTAATAGGAAAGGGAATCTTTCTAATAAAGATTGTTGTAACAACAAAATCAAACATAACTATTTCCCGTTGAATTTTCTATCTTTAACTGTACAATAATTGTTGAAACAGTAAAAGAAAACGGTTCTTGAAAGAATATTTAAATCTGACAATATGATAAAATTTAATTAACATCAGCAAAAAATGCAATTTTGTATCTGGACTCTTCAATGAACATTTCATCTGAGCAATGGCTTGTGGTGTCGGACTTGACGGGTTCTCGTTCATCTTTACTTATTTTAGTTCTATGTATGCCCTTTTGGAATTGACCATTTACTTCTATTTCTGGGACGGTGGTTCAATTAAAGCCACATAATTTTGGTTTGCTTTAGCTTGAGTTCAGAATAAGAAAATGAGATAGCAAAATCACAACAGCTTTACATCTTGATGTGTAAAATCACATGCTGAGTATGATCTGGTTTTTCGACTTCCCAAAGGTTTAGCATTCGGCAGCTTCAACAATATTAGGGATTGGGAGAGGCAGGACATCCTTCGGTAATTACATGGATTGCAGGCATTGATGCAAACACAATCAGGCGTCAAAAACATATTCAAATGTAAACGACATGCAGCAATCAGCTTTGGAAGTTAAAAGACAGCTTTGTCAGCAACCAGTACAGTCCACAGAAGGAGGCTGCTCCAGGGATATGGGTTATATAACTTGCATGACCTTGAGGCACCAGTCACTGCAGATGCTGGGATCCGGAGCAAAAAGAAACTGCTGGAGAGACTCAGCAGGTCAAGCAGCATCTGTGGACAACTTATGTGAGGATGTTATTTGTGGACTTTAGTTCTGCATTTAACACAGTCATCCCCCATAAACTGGTCAGCAAACTGAACACTCTTGGCCTTGGTTCCTCCCTGTGCTCATGGGTCATGGACTTTCTCACAGACCAACCACAGCAAGTCAGAGTTGGTAAGGACACCTCCACCACCCTCATCTTAAAAACTGGCACCCTGCAGGGCTGTGTGCTGAGCCCTATGCTCATCACACTCTTCACAAATGACTGCACCCCCATCTACACCTCCAATTCTATAATTAAATTTGGGGACGATACCACAGTGGTTGGCTTGATCTCGGATGAGGATGAAACAGCCTACATGCTCGAGGTAGATCATCTGACGGAGTGGTGTAAGGACAACGACCTGGTCCTTAACACTTCTAAAACAAAAGAGATTATCATGACTTCAGGAGATCAAAGGACAGAGTACACACCCCCCTCCATATACATGGAGAGGTAGTGGAAAGTGTGGAACACCTAAAATTCCTTGGAGTTATGTTGTCAGAGCAGCTGACATGAACCACCAACACCTCGATGCTTGTAAAAAAGGCACAACAAAGACTCTTCTTCCTCAGAAAGCTGAAACAGGCCAAACTTCCACAAAAGCTGTTGCTTAACTTCTACAGAAGCACAATTGGAACCATCCTGACCAACAGCACCACAGTGTGGTATGCCAGTTGCACAGCTGCTGAGCGACAAGACCTGCATCGTGTGGTGATGGCAGCCCAGCGAATTGTCAGGATGGAGCTCCCAGGACTGGACACCATCTGTCCCAGCAGACTCAGGAGGAAAGCAATCAGCACAACCAGAGACACCACACACCCCGGCCACTCCCTGTTTGACCTGCTTCTGTCCAGCAAAAGGTTCAGGACACTAAAAACCAGAACAAATAGACTGAGGAACAGCTTCTACCCCAGAGCTGTAGCCTCCATCACACCACTCCCACAGAACAATGACTGAAACTGTGAGCACACACAAGGACTCAAATACTTGCACTAACGGCACTTTGTGTATTACTGTGATATTCTGGTGCTGCTGCAACTTATTTTCTGCTACTTATCTATTTAATGCTGTTTTTCTATTACTGTCTTGTTTTTATCTACCACTTTGTTTGCTTGCTTGAGAGGAAGCCAAACAGAGTTTCATTGTACGTATGTATAATGACAATAAAGATCATTCAATTCAATTCAATTCAAACTGAGACCCTGCATCAGACCAAGTTTAAAACATTGACTATCTCTTGCCTCTCCAGATGCTGCCTGACCTGTTGACATTTCCTTATGCATCTGGCAAACGTTGAACAATAGAGCTATGTTGATTGGCCTAAATTAAACCTGTATTTACTTATCTTCAGCTAAGTTATGTCACATCATTTTCACAGAAATGAAAGAAGGTTCCAGACCAAACTTATTTTGTTATTTAATACATTAAACATATCCTAGGTATTTTATAATCAGGATAATATAATATTATCCTGTCAATAATCAGGATATTTGTGTATGCAAAGAATTTGGCACCACAGTACTAATTTTGGATAACACACACAAAATGCTGGTGGAACGCAGCAGGCCAGGCAGCATCTATAGAAAGAAGTACAGTCGACGTTTCGGGCCAAGACCCTTCATTTGGGACTAATTCTGGGTGCCTGGGCATCTGTTCTCAGAAGCTTTTAGAGAATCTATGTGAAAAATCTTGACACAGCAAAGGTGTTGAATATTCAGAGGTACCTTATTAGTTACAATGTGATCCCTTTGTGAAAGTGTGGTTCACTGGAACTATTTTTCAGACTTGATATTTTGAATTAAATGATGACATCACAGCTATTAGAATTGTAGTGCATCACCTGCAGTAACCTTTGTTCTTAAGAGTATGAATGAGCAACGTACTGAGTTTGGTGAGATTCTGAAGAACTTTACAGAGAACCTCTAACAAGGAGAGATTCTCCAGAATGCCTGCTTGTGCTGAGAAAAGACCTTTTACACCTACAGCTTCAGTCTCCTTGTGACTCATTCATGGCCACAACATGCAGAGTTTTCAATCAACCTCAAGCTTTTGCAAGTGTTAACTAGGTGTCAGGTTGTGGATCCCGGTGGCTCATTCTGAAAAAAACCCTGATGGCCGTGTTACAGCTATTGCCGGCAAAGACCTCTTAAATATCTTCAAATATTTCTGATCATCAGAATCAATTAAAATAGTTCACTTATATTTACATAATTATTAAAAGATAAAATGGTAAATTATTTATAAATCCAATGAACTATGAAACTGAATTAAAACAAAATAAAATAAAAGCGAACTGCTTACATATGTACATTTCAGTCCAGGTCAGTGACTGCATTGAAATGGATGCGAGCCATGTCTTGTATAAAATAGCTCAGCACCAGTGTCCTTCACCTGCATTAGACCTACAACACATTGCAGAATAGCATTTCTGAAGTCAGAGACAAGCTGGCCTGTGCAGCAGGAGTGACTAGAAGTTATCTATGGAGTTTGAATGCACTTCAGCCATAAATTCAGTTGAAATAACTATTGAGTGAAGTGGATCAGGCTGGTGACTCATTCACACCCCAGTGTTAAGATCTACCCAACCAGTCCATTGTTCTACAGGAAATGAAATCGGGAAATGCTTCACACTGTGAACATTTGGAAGTTTGAACTGTCTCCCTTTGGGACTGTATTTCAAACCCAGATTGATAATCTCTTACTTGGTGATTTCAGGGCCTCTTGACTAATTAGTCCAGGCCAAGCCATTGAACTCTCAGCATAACAGCCCCTCATTACAGCCAAAGCAGAAAATGCTGGAGGAACTCAGAAGGTCAGGAGTATCCATGGAGTGAAAAAGAGGTCATGACTTCAGGCCAATGACCCTTCATCAGAGCTAGTAAAATAAGAAACCAACCTACAGACTCACTTTCAAGGACTTGACAACTCATGTTCTCAGTATTATTTATTTTTTATTTGCACAATTTTTCTTCTTTTGCACATTGGTCATTTGTCAGGGAAGGGTCTCAGCCCGAAACGTCGACAGCGCTTCTCCCTATAGATGCTGCCTGACCTGCTGTGTCCTACCAGCATTTTGTGTGTGTCAGTCTTTGTTTATGTATAGCTTTTCATAAATTCTGTGGTATTTCTTTATTTTCCTGTAACTGCCTGCAAGAGAATGAACCTCAAGGTCATATATATGGTAGCAAATATGTACTTTGATAATAAATTTTACTTTGACTTTGACTTAAGAGTTGTGTGCGGGAAAGGGAGTCAGGGGAGGATTAGGGATAAGTGGAGAGGACAGAGGGAATGCCTATGAAAGGCCAAATCTGTGAAGCCAACCATTGCTTTAGTTTTGGCTGTTTGAAACAGAAGGATAAAGAAACAGAGTAATAAACTGAGCCTAAAATATTCAGCAACAACTATGGAGAGAATAGAAAGAGGCTGGTTACCTGATATCTTTGAATTCAGAGTTGAATCCTGTGTGCTGAACGATGCCCAGGCTGAAAGTGAAATGCCTTTCTTGAGCCTAAGTTAGGTTTTTTGAAACAGGCTTGATGGTTAAGTTAAGTCTCTTGGTGTTTCGAGGTCCTTGCGATATGTCCAAAACCGAAAGGGTGCTTTGCCCTCTCCAGCCAGTGTGGCCATGCTCCAAGGCCTCCTTGACAGCCAGACGTTCTTGGTTCCCGATATCATAGTCAGACTCGGCTGGAGTGAAGTGACTGGAATGAAAGGCACAGGGGTGCAGTGGGCTATCTGCTGAAGAGTGCTGGGAGGGTACAACTCCAATGCTGATACCTGATGCATCCAAACCAATGATGTCTGGCCAGGATGGTCTAGGTGTTGCAACATGCAGCATACTGCTGACAGGTATCCATTTTTATTGGGCACTTGGGAAGAGTCCTGGATTACTACAATAGAGGCAGGAACCTGTTCTCCTATACCAATCTCATTCTTCTGGAGATAAGCACATCGGCTCATCCGTAGACTGGGTGATGATGGAGGGGGTGGAGGTAGGTAGTAATCCAAAGAGTAGGACGCTTGGAACACTCTTTCTCTGCGCCTCTCAGTTGCCTGGATGTCAACTCAAAGATCCAGGTCATGCTTATCATGCACTGCGTCTCGTGCTGGACCCTTGCTTTCAATCCCTGCTGGAGGCAGTGATGAGGGACCTTTCATTCCACTCCTTCTCCACCAACAGCATGCGTGGTCCCTCACTGTCCTCTACCTTGGCGCAGGTCCAGGAATCGGTGGGCAGCCTCCTGACTGGTGGAGGAATACTCAGTTCTGGTCCGGACACGGTTACGGGGATTCAAGGCCTGGTGGCTAAGGTTGATGAGGCTATTGACAAGGAGGATCTGGAAGATGCTGGAAGTGGGACTGACATGGGTAAATGCAGCTGAATTGCATTGATAAATGCATTCAAACTCCATAGATGACTTCTAGTCACTCTTGTTGCACATGCCAGCTTGTCTCTGACGCTAACATTGTAAGAACATTAGAGGCTGTCAGCTGTTTTCTGACTGTCGGTTGTAAGCTGCTGAATCGTGCCCGTGAGAGCAGTCATCGCTGCCACTAGTTTCTGGCTGTCTGCAGCAAGTTGCTGATCCAGTGGTGCAAGAGCTGACACCTGTTCTTCCAGCTGCGACTGGGCTTGCTGCTCTGAAAGTAGCTGTCAGGCTGTGTGAGAGATGTCAGCAAACCAGTGTCTTCTGATACTAGTTTCTCCCTAAAGAATAACATCAAGTTCGACTTAGCTTGCCATTCTGAGAGTATCTGTCCCACTGCTATAGTTACTTCTCCCAGCACAACATGACTGTAACTTATCTCCTATCTGGCTAATGAATGTCAAGGCCAGGGTCAGCTGTTCTCTCACTGCTGGGTCCACTTTCTTTGGTCAAGACTTGCTGACAAGATATGCAGTTATGGCCCAAGTGCAGAGAGAAAGAGAGAGAGAGAGAATGAATCAGGTCAACAGTTTATTGACTTTAATGGAACTGTGCAGAAAATAAGGGGAAAAAATACAGTAAACACCAGGCCAACAGGGCCATTAACTAGAACTGTCAAACTAAAGCTAACGCTTCTGGCTGTAGTAGCTTAATACTAAATAAATACTGCTGTTTAACAGCATCAGGCTAAACGGAATTCTTCTTTCCTAGAACCAGGATAACATTGAGTATTGTTGGGTCTCTGTTATTTTCTGATCTTGGGGTTCTTCCAGGTGTCAAACATGGCAAGGAATGTTAATTCTTAATGATCATTTGTTTTAAAGTTTAAAGAAAGATGCAGACATTTGAAACTCATTGAAAAGCTGAGAAGAAAAGCAGTGATTCAATGAAAATCAAAGATGAAGAAGGCAAAGATAGTGCCTCTGAAAAATCCATCACCTTTACAGTTGAGCTAAGAGAAATTCTTTAATAAGAATAAACCAATCAACGGTTGCACAATTACATGAGGTGGGTAATGTGCTAACAGTCAGCCAATGAAAAATTAGAAAGGTGATAAACCATTATGTAAATGCTATACTGCTTTCTGCCAATAAGTGGGGATGGAACACCAAGTACTGTGAAAGATACATGAGTTTGTTAAAAAAGTACAAATTATGATTAAACTATGACTTTACTCTTACAAATTAATGGAAAATCTTATAAAAAACAGTGGATTCAAACAGTAGGGAATGAAAATGTTGCTTTGCTTTTGGTCAAGTCTTGACAAGATGGAACAATAGGAAATGAGTTAAATACCACCACAATAAAACACAAATTGCCTGTAGTGTGCATACTCACAAACGTGATGGCTGAGCCTTTTATTCAGCCTACCTGCATGGACATGCAGACCCTGCAGCAGTGCCTATGGTTGTGACTCTCCTGTACCTGGAATCACTTTACATATATACAGTCAGTCTATATATATATAAGATAATCTTATCTATTTATATTTATTGTGTTCTTTACAGTCTTTGTGTTTTTATGTTGCATTAAATCCAGAAAAAGAATTATTTTGTTCTCCTTTACATTTGCGAACTGACAATTGACAGTAAGCAAACTTGAATCTTGAATCTCTTCCTTTTAATATTAACAGTAGAACTGTGTTATTCTCTGATTATTTTTTCAAGTCAGTTCCTGTATGAAAAGAGGAGCTTTCTGCACCAAATACTCAGGAGTTAAAATAATGACAAATCCACTTGCACCTTATTAGCATGTTAACGTAGCGAAGGCAGTGTAAATAACGATCATAGAAAATGTTTACCAAGGCATTTGAGATATTAATTAGGCAATAAAAAGTACGCTCAAGGTTTTTAGGCTCAGTAGCAATTGTGTAAGTTTCACTGAGATTTCTTCCTTTTCATCTAAACTCTGGAATTTACAATTTCAGTCCTTTCTATCTCTCCACATTTGGTAAACCTTCTATCCCTGGAGTTAGTCCAGTGAATCTTCACTGTGCCTCCATCTTGTTCAGTATATTCTTGCTCAGTAAGCAGACCCCTGCATACATTATTTCAGCTCTAGTCTTCTAGTTTCACACCATCAGGGAATTTGGGAATATGACATTTGGTTCCCTCATCCAAATCACTGACATAAATCATGAATAGCTGGGGTGCCAAGAATCGATTTCTGCAGAAACCTAGTGGGCACAATCTATCAACCAGACAAAATCTTGTTTAATCGCATTCTGTTTCTATGTAATAGCTGATTCTCAATCCATGTCAGTAAATTGCCCCAGCACTACATATTCTGTCCTTGATGACCAACTGCCTATGTATGAGCATGTTAAAGTGTTCCAAAAATCAAATTACACCATATCTACTGCCCCACCCTTTCTTCTTGTTAAGTCACATCTTCAAAGATAGTCTTTGATATAATTCTTAGAGATTAATTAAACATATTTTTCTTTCATAAATCCATCCTGACCCTGCTCAATTCTATTATTCTTTTCAAAAAGGTAAATTACATTCTGTCCTTCAAGAAAGAATTGGAGGAGAAAAAATTGCCAAGCTACAGAGAAAGGGCAGCCATATGTAAGTAGTATGTTGCCCTCCTAGAGAGTTGACACAGATATCATGAAGTCCTACTTTGAGTTTACCATTCAGTGACTCTAAGGTGTAGAATTCTTTAGAAAATTGACTCCAGCACCTTCTAACCCTTAGGTGAAGAAATTAGTGGTTTCCTGTTTTCTCTCTCCCTCCTTCTTTAACTATTGCATCATCTGTATTTTGTAGCCTACAATCCACAGGAACAATTTCAGAATTGATTGAATGATGAGAGATAATACCAGAGTGATCACCATTTTTTAAATTCACCTCATTTAAAAATCTGGGATGTAGATCTTTGGGTCTTTGGGATTTGTTTGCCAGCTTTTATGTACACCAGCTTCATTGACACTTTTATTAATGCTTATTTTCTGTATTAAAATAAGGTAGGTCCACCAGGAATACATTAGAATAGTAATGGATGTTGTATCAGTCGATATGAATCCACTGCTCTATAGGTGGAACCAGGAAGATATGGTGATAGTAGGAGTATATGAAATTAACAAATTATCAAAGGTGACTCTAAAGTTGAAAAAGCCTGATTTATTTTTAGGCCTTTAATAAGAAGAGGCTGACATCAGCTGATACGGAATAGAGCTTATAAGTACAAAGGCTTTGGTACAACAAATAATTTGTTGAAGGAGAGTATTTGCTCTTTAAGGATTGGATGGTGAAGAGATATTGTAACTACAGATGATGGAGGAGTCAAGGGAAACGGTACTGAGATGAGGCTCACAGTCTTGGAAGTATGGAAACACATGCTATCATTTTCAAAGTTTTTGAAGGGCAACTTACATATAGGAACACAATGGACCCAAAGGTGGATTTTGGGATCTTTTCAGCAAATATTGAATATGAGAACATACCAGTATAGAAACTGAGCTTCCATAGTTTTCATGAATGGAGATTAACTTAGGCAGATTTCTTCATAGATACCTGATTCAGTACAGGAAAATGCCCCTCAAAGTACTTCAATAGGAAAGGAAAGTTAGAATGAGTGAATGTGTTTTAGAAAACTAGTAGTAATTATCTGAAAGGTAATTTGCATTCATTGATGTCACCAGTGTTTTATTCCATCTTCTAAAAGCTGCACTGTGATCCCAAGCAGGCAGTCTCACAGGTTCAATATCTAGTTTATGCCATCTCAATGGATGGACTGTCAGCACAAAACCTAGTCTCATCTCCAAAGGTGCCATTAGGTCAGAAACTGATCAATAATAAACCAGTGAAGGTTTTGCCTCCACAGCAGAATGCTTGTATTTACAAAGATGATAGTAAACAAACTGAGTGCTTCATGCATTAGCAGCAAACCTTATTTCAAAGGAACACTGCAGCAAAACATTCATCAAAAAATGGAAAGGCGTAACGGAGCAATGTTTATTCTTTGTAGGTTCAATCTGTTAGTCACTATCTTTGTGAATCTGCTCTGGAGGCTTGTTTTGCTGGAGGGAAGAAGCCCTATTGCTTCACCATATTGTAGAGTGCATAGATGCATCTCATCCATGGCAGTTGAATGATTGATGATTTAACATCTTAATTTTAAGTACTTTTATGCATCTGGTAAATTTTGGCCATTTGGTGAAGAAACAGAAATGATTGATTTTAACTTGCAATGAGAATTGGGGAGCATGAAAAATGGAGTAGTCTATAAATCATGCAGCCCCACTCAGTCTTGAAGGTGTAAAGATTTTAACTCTCAGACCTGAATTATTCATGTGGAATCAGCCTCCTTCTGAAGGATCACAGTGAAATATCACAAAGGTTGTCAGCACTCCAAATTTGAATGAAAGGAAGATGGTAGAAAATGGAAAGCAACTATTAAGATATAGACATAATGCATGGTACTGGTGTGGTCCATAGTGATTCTTTTTGGATACTTTTACTTGCTTATTCAAGAGAACATCCTTGCAGGTACACACAAAGATGGGACAGATAAAGGTAGCAAGTACATGCTCAAGATGCTCCTCTAGCTTACACGTCTGCCGTTCATGGATGAATATTGTCATTCTTTTATTGTCACTGGATATGCAAAAGATGGAAATCTCTATGTTGGCATTTTTTTTTTAACATTTCCCCAATACAAATGCTGTGATTCAAGCACACATTCTGCTCAAAATTATTAGGTGGGGTGATTAATTGCCACTCTTGCTACTGATGTCCAAAACAACTTTTTAAAAATGAAATTAAGCACTTTAAATTTCACACATCTATGATTATTTCAGTCGTGTATACTGGCATAAATAAATGTGAATTATATGTACAGTGCAGGGAACTAAGTGTATAGGGAGAAATTACAAATAGGACGAGGAAAAATGTATCACATCCATTTTCTAGCCAATGTGGAAAGAGAATTGAAAAAGTAAATAGGGCATTCAATTTCAAACGTCTGGAAGGATGCTAAATTTTTACTACATATTGATTAAATTACACTTGCAAAATAAAGTTCAATTCTACTCAGCACCTCAAAAAAAACACACATGATACAATGCAGTGACAAGCTGCTTTGTGAAATCCCTGTCATCAGCAAAGTGTACCTTTAAATAGTCAGGTCCAATTCCACAATCAAAGTAATTTCACTTGGAAATAGTTGCTATGCAATTTGTGACAGGTTGATGCTGGCTTGCAAAGCACTGAAAAGCTTAACTCCATGCAATCGAATTTCTAGTCATTAATTGTGCATGTTCTCTGTGGCCTCTACTGTTACGTTGTATATCAATCTCAAACTTCTACCACTTACACAAAAGGGCTGCTATCTTTGTAAGTTCCCTTGAAATAACCGAAAGATTTTAGAATTGTGAAAATAAATGTTGCTGGACTAAAATGAACTGGTCTAATTCTTGATAATTTTCTCCATCCCTTAAGAATAAAAGATCACATCTGAACTATAATTTGATTACATTTAAATCCTGGCTATTCAGTTTTTTTGTGTTCCATGAGAAAATGAATAGTATTTTCATAACTTTTAGAGAATTTGATCAACAACCAATATGTGTGAGCTCTCCTTGAGGCCACTAGGATCACTGACTTCTCTGTGGGCATTGATGAATGCTATGCACTAGTATATGTGAAAAAACTCTACAGCACATGGAATGTCAACACTCTTGCCCTCTGTGTAGCATTTAATCTAATTGAGCTGTACTGCTGGATAAGAGGAAAATAGCCATTTAAACAAAGCTGCTTGCTGTCTTGGGAACTTAAATACATCTGCAATGAGAGGTAAGTTTTTGAATCATCAAAGAACATCTTAAGGCGTTCCATCAAAGCTTCTGCCACCACAGACACTGAGAATAGATCTGTAGTAATGCCCAGACCATGTGTCCAGACTTAAGGTGTAATTTCAGAATGAGTGGCCAGACTTTGCCTTGACCTGGGCAGCAAGAAGTGCTGGAGAACATTAATTAAGTTAATTCTGACATGCCTTGCCATTAGATTATGCAGCTGTGTAAAAAAATGTTAAAGCTTCTGTTTTTTTGACTATGTATTTCCTTAAATAATATTGCATCTATAACATCTAAAATACTAATTCCTCCTCTCTTTCTAAAGGTGCTGCCTGGCTTGTTCATACCCGTGGTATTTTGCTCTTTTCAGATGGAGACAGTTGTTTTCCCCTAAGATTCACTGACATTTATTTAAGAAATTGTGATATTTGTTTATTTATTTTCAGACCACATTCTAGGAACTAATAAAAGGATTTTTAACTTCAATATCCTTAGAGAGATGTCCTACAAATCTAGCCTCTACAGTATTCTAACCTTTTATAATTATGAGCACTAAGTACTGCCAAGTTCTTTGAGTGAATGAAATGTTTCACTTTCCAGATACAGGTTTCAAACTAAAGAGTGCATATTTTATAATGTAATAAAACTCCAATACTTTACTAACCGATTATCTGGAAATCTCAATAGCTCAGAGGGATGCAGTTCCAGGTGGATAACTCAATAGTCTCATTTGTACAAAAAAGTCAATGAATGCATGTTCAAATGCTATATCTGTACCATGAGATGTGCACATTGATTAAGGCACGGTGACCCACCACTTATCTATCAATAACCTCTGTCAGTTGGAGTTGAAGCCTTGTCAGAAAATGCCTACAAAATTATCACAGTATTCCAAATCTTATCATCACATCTCACAGCTTGCACACCCTGACAGTTATTCAACATCGACTGTATGTTACCTAATTTTATTGCATGACCCAGTTATACTTATTTGCCATTCTTACCTAGCCTGGTGTAGTTGTGACTCTATAACTGTATGGTTGACCAAACCGTTGCTTGAGGGGGCATGCCCAGTTCCTCAAATTAAAACAGAAAGTGCTGGAAATAATCAGTAGGTCATGCAGCATTCATGGAAAGAGAAATAGAGGTCATGTTTCAGGTCGGAGAACATTGATCAGAACTTGGGAATGTTAATAATCATACACTGAATCTTGTACAATTTCTATCATTTTCTTATTCTAATGAAAAGGTTATTGTTATAAAACATGAATTCCACTTCATTCACTGCTACCTGATCAATTGAGTATTTCCAGTATTTTCTGCCTTCACTTCAAATTTCCAGCATCTGCTGTTTGTCCAAGCTTCCCAATCTGAGGTCAGTTAGAGACATCTCATCTCATTTTCTGCTTGATTAGCTTACAATCCAATAATATAAACCCTGAATTTTCCAATTTCAGATAATCCACACCCACATACACTCACTTGCCCACTCACACGGTCTTCTCTCTTTGTTCACCCTTCCTTTCTTCTCAAAGTTAGTCCCATCTCCCTATCGTCTCCTCTGTATCTAGGTCCACCTGTCAGCTTCCAACCTGCTGTACAATACAAGCTTCAGCCTCCCACTGCTGCATTTCAAGGTTCTCGCTTGCTTCAAAGGGGTATCGGCCATGCCAGGGTCCAAGAAGGGCAGGGTGAGGGGCTTACACAGCGATCACCCAGTACCACTCATACCTACAGGGGTGAAATGCTTTCAGAGATTGGCCATGGTTAGAATTAATGCCTGCCTGAGCAAGGACCTGGACATGCTTCTGTTTGCCTACCACCACAACAGTTCCACAATGGACACATTCTTAATGGTTCTCCTTTCAGCTTTGGAACACCTCGGCAACCATCCGTATGTGAACTTTGCAATGAGGGGGGAGAACGTGTTGGACCTAGTTTATACAAACATCCCCGACCGGGCAGAGCCCCGCCCCTACCTCGGTTACTCAGACCACATCTCTGGTATGCTAATTCCAGCATACAGACCGCTCGTCAGGCGCTCCAGACCAGTTCAGAAGCAGGTGAAAACCTGGCCAGCAGGAGCCATCTCTGCTCTTCCATACTGCTTTGAGCACACTGACTGGCACATATTCAGGGAGGCTGCAACTGATGGCGACTCTACCAACTTAGAGGAGTACACAGCATCAGCGACCAACTACATCAGCAAGGGTATTGATGATGTTACTCTGTCCAAGACCATCACTATACGTGCTAACCAGAAGCAATGGATGACCATGGAGGTGCGTGCGCTGCTGAGGACCTGTGACTCCACCTTCAGAGCAGGCGACAAGGCAGCCCTAACAACAGCGAGGGCCAGACTATCCCAGGTCATCAGAGGGGCAAAGCGTGCACGCACCCACCTCATCCACAGCCACTTCCGGGATGCAGTGACATGTGGCGCATGTGGAAGGGCATCCAGGACATCACCAATTACAGGACAACATCACCTGACTGTGCGGGTGATGCCTCCCTCCCAGATGCGCTGAGTAACTTCTACGTCCAGTTTGAGGCGGAAAGTGACGTGGCGGCGAGGAAGTCCACTCCTCCTACAAATGACCAGGTGCTGTGTCTCACCGTGGCCGATGTGAGAAGAACCCTGTGCAGGGTCAACCCACGGAAGGCTGCTGGACCAGACAACATCCCTGGTAGAGTGCTCAGAGGATGTGCAGACCAGCTAGCAGATGTTCTCACTGACATCTTCAACATCTCCCTGAGTAGCGCCACCGTTCCAATGTGTTTCAAGGCTGCCACCATCGTCCCCATGCCGAAGAAGTCTTCAGTGTCCTGCCTAAATGATTACCGTCCCATTGCACTTACATCCATCATCATGAAGTGTTTTGAGAGGCTCGTCATGAGGCATATCAAGACCCCGCTGCCCCCCTCACTGGACCCCCTGCAGGTGGCGTATCGTCCCAACCGCTCAACAGACGACACTATTGCCATCACCCTCCACCTGGCCCTATTACACCTGGACAAAAAAGACACATACGTTTGAATGCTGTTCATAGACTTCAGTTCAGCATTCGACACAATCATCCCTCGAAACTGATTGGAAAGCTGAGCCTACTGGGCCTGAACACCTCCCTCTGCAACTGGATCCTAGACTTCCTGACTGGGAGATCTCAGTCAGTGCAGATCGGGAGCAGCATCTCCAACACCATCACACTGAGCATGGGGGCTCCCCAGGGCTGTGTGCTCGGTCCACTGCTGTTCACTCTGCTGACCCACGACTGTGCTGCAACACACAGCTTGAAACACATCATCAAGTTCACCAATGACATGACCGTGGTGAGTCTCATCAGCAAGAACGACGAGTCAGCTTACAGAGAGGAGGTGCAGCGGCTAACGGACTGGTGCAGAGCCAACAACCTGTCTCTGAATGTGAACAAAACAAAAGAGATGCTTGTTGACTTCAGGAGGGCATGGAGCAACCACTCCCCGCTGAACATTGACGGCTCCTCGGTAGAGATCGTTCAGAGCACCAAATTTCTTGGTGTTCACCTGATGGAGAATCTCACGTGGTCCCTCAACACCAGCTCCATAGCAAAGAATGCCCAGCAGTGTCTCTACTTTCTGCGAAGTCTGAGGAAAGTCCATCTCCCACCCTCCATCCTCATCACTTTCTACAGGGGTTGTATCGAAAGCATCCTGAGCAGCTGCATCACTGCCCGGTTCGGAAATTGCACCATCTCGGATTGCAAGACCCTGCAGCGGATAATGAGGTCAGATGAGAAGATCATCGGGATCTCTCTTTCCGCCATCATGGACATTTACACTACACGCTGCATCCGCAAAGGAAACAGTATTATGAAGGACCCCACGCACCCCTCATACAATCTCTTCTCCCTCCTGCCGTCTGGGAAAAGGCTCCGAAGCATTCGGGCTCTCACAACCAGACTATGTAACAGTTTCTTCCCCCAAGCTATCAGACTCCTCAATACCCAGAGCCTGGACTGACGCCTTGTCCTATTGTCTTGTTTATTATTTATTGTAATGCCTGCATTGTTTTGTGCACTTTATGCAGTCCTGGGTAGGTCTGTAGTCTAGTGTAGTTGTTTTTATTTCTCTCTGTATTGTTTTTTATGTAGTTCAGTCTAGTTTTTGTACTGTGTCATGTAACACTATGGTCCTGAAAAACATTGTCTCATTTTTACAATGTACTGTACATAGCAGTTATAGTTGAAATGACAATAAAAGTGACTTGACTTGACTTGACAACAGCTACTATCTACCGAATACAGCTCGGACTCAACACCATCACCACTGCAGTAAAAATCAACAAGCTTCTTTCCCTCCGCATTCAGATTTCTAAATTGTCCATGAGCCCATGAACAATACCTTGGCTTCTGCACTATTTACTTTCGTGTCTTGCATTGTACTGCTGCCACAAAACCACAAATTTTGTGACATTTGTTAGTGATAATAAATCTGATACTGATTCTCATTTCCCATCCGTCCTGATGGAGGGTGTTAACCCATAACGTTGACTTAAACTTCTGGCCTTCACATGGTGATAGACCTGTCATGTTCTTCTAGCATTTGGCTTGTCCCAGAATCCAGCACCTGAAGTCTTCTTTATCTTCCAGCTTTAAATACTAGCCTTGCTAGCATGTTGGATAAATAAATAAGAAAAACCTAAAGTGCTTCCTTCTGTCATGAAGGCCAAAGTGGCATAAAACAGTCACCAGCTGTAACAAACTGGCTGAGGATAAGAGGGCCTGTAAGGAGCTTACCTCACAGAAGGGGAAAAGATTGCCAGCATTGAAGTAATTATCACAAATGGTGCAGCCAGCAGCAAAACTGAGGACATTCAAGCAAACCGCATGTTCAAATTTAATCCTCCTGTTCACACCCAACTCCTTGGACATCCCATAACCTCCTCTGATTTGCACACTGCAGTTAGACTATTAATGTGCAGGAGCTGTTTGCTCATCTCTGCTGAGGGAGAGAAAGATGTAGTCCTGTCTCCCTGAGCAGAGGGTGATGGCAGCTTCCATAATGTGTTGGAATGAGTGATATTCGTACATGCTTTCTTAATAGTATAGAAAATGTCAGGAGTGTTAGAATAATAATGGTCAATGAGGTTCTTTATAGCCAGTGGTCATGGAGATACGTCCTTGTTCTGAAGCCTCATTTTGGCTGTATCAGGGCATATTTTTGCTAAGAGCTCCTTTTTGCTGAATCCTCTCAAGGTACTCTTCCTTAAAGTGGTGTATGCTGGAGAATTACACCACGTACAACCTTTTTTACGCAATGGAGCCTTACCATTAACCAAGGTATTTGTGAACCCCAGACTGAGATCCCCTGCTGTCCAATGTTGCTGATACTCTTTGTCTTCTGTCTTCCTTTGTACTGCCCAAAAGTCTCTCTCTTCATTCTCCCTATGTAAACTACTGTCATGCTCCAAGCACTTCTTAGGAGCTTTAATAGAAGGCACAAAAATTTCCTAACTGTAGCAACATTCCTTCAAAACTGGCAAGAGGCTTTGAAAAACATTAAATAGGAACTTTATTCTAAAATACTATAAAGAAATCACTAAGGAGAATGCACATATAAAACAATGGGTGCTAAACCCTCATATTTTCTGGTTGTTATGTCTCTATGTTGTTCTAGTTCTTCAGATCAATAACCTAAATATTAACTTAGTTTCTTTCTCCACAGATGCCGACTGACATATTCAATATGTCTTGCATTTTCTACTTTTATTTGAAATTTGCAATATTTGTAATATTTTTCTATTTTTGTTTTCATTATGTTGGCCCACTGAATTTCATTTTGTTTCCTTTAAGGAAGGCTTGGTATTTTTGTAGAGGAATTCAATATGTCCCAAGTTTCTGCTTGAGCTATGCAGAATAACAAAACATGAGGGAATTGGAAAACATAATGCCCATCAGTGTTGTAATCATGAGCTGTCAGCAAGGATCCTCTGTCACAGCTCTCTTTCCATTTGGACACCGATACATGGAATCCTTGACACAATTCTGTATTTTGGGCAAATTTTAACCTACATTTGGCTGGAAGGCAGTCTTCAAATCAGCAGTTTATTTGAGGTTGATCCAACCTACAATAGTTTGCATTCTGCACTCCATTGAGATAAATTGATAAAGGATAAATAGAATGAAATATAAAAGCTAGAATGAGTTATGTCAGTCAAAGATTGCACATGAAAGACGGATTTTAAGCCAGACATTTATTTAATAGATTGCAGTTAATACCACAAAAATGAGCCTGCTGTAGTTATTTATATATCTGTATAATATGGCACAGGAAGATCACCCTGGGTACATTATTGGCTAGAAGTTAATATTTACCTCTTGAGTGGCAATTTACCAAATCCCTTTTGTAAAATCTTCTGCTGTTTTCCATCTATCCAGCATATTAAGACCCCTACATACTTAAGGTCTGTGAAACTGATTTTTCCTTTCACAAGTCCATTTTGATTCTTCTGAATCATATTTTGATTTTTCAAGTTCCCTATTACCAGGTCTGCAGAAATAGATTCTAGCATTTTCTCTTAAACTAAGTCAGGGAAACTTGTGTACAACTCTCTTTCCCTTTTTCCGTACTTTCCTGAACCAGTTAAATTTGATACAATACCATTCTAGAAACAGCTTGTAATTATACAGGCAAAACATTACTTCACAATCAACTGTCTATACTGTATACAGCAAGCTGTGAGTTGGACATGAACAAGAAACCATAAAAAGAATTCTTGGCTCAGCTGGCCAATCTATTTGATGCCTGTAGGTTCAATAGCCAACTGAAGTCTGGTATTTTGTATAAACAAATCTGCCTGTTTAAAACAGAGACCCACGCTTATGAATGATTTTTTTCTAAACTCTAGACAATACTTGAGTCATTTGTGGCTACAGCAGGGCACTTAATGCCATTTGTCATTAACTGGATTTTCCTATGCCCCATTCAAGTTTGGCCCATTAAATTGTAGTACATGTGGGCTGATAAGAAGTTCAGTGAGTATAGCTGAGCATCTGGGACCCGAGAGTGAACAGCACCCAACTGTGAATTGCCTTAAGCAACAAGAAACATTGAAAAATAAGTAATGGAAAGAAGGAGAAGAATATATTATTAGTGAGGCTGAATTCAATATTAATATTCATGTTATGATAAATAGTGAAGGAAAGTAATCTTGAAAAATAATATTGGAATATGGGAAAGTAATAGTTGTAATATTTTTACAACTCATGTTCTCAGTATTATTTTTATTCGGAGTTTGCCTTTTTTGCACAGTGGAATTTGTCTGTTCGAGTGAAGTTTTTCTTAAGATTGTATTGTTTTTTTTCTCTACAAATGCCTGCAAGTAACCTACCGGTAATCTTAAGGTAGTATATGGTAACAGATACAAACTTTGATAATAAATTTACTTTGAAGGCAGAAGGGTAAGTTGGAGACAAAAATAAAAAAACAAATATAAAACATCATGTTTAAAATGTCCAACAATTAATATCAGAGGGAATGAAACTCCACACTGTTCACAATTGATTTTTTGTGTTGGTGTTAAGGTTAAGATTTAACCAATTGCTGAATATCCCTGAATCTGCTGCATTCCAGGAAGCCCCTTAATTATTGCAGTAATTTACCACCCCAGGGGCTACATGAGTGGCAAAAGTCCCATTGGTTTCAAGGAATGTAATAGAACAGTAGTAATACATTGACTATGAATATAAGAATGAACGAGATTGCAAGATTTATTCTTGTAAATATATTTTTAATACGAATAATATTTATTTTGATATATAAAATAATTCAGTGGTGAGCCGGGCAGGACATTGAGCCAACATTTGTTCCTTGGTTGAAGCTGCTTTATTATTTGTGCATCATTAGCCTCAGCACTCCTTTGACAGAAAATATAGTCAAGCATTTTCTCTACTTCCAACAAAACAAAGCATTGAAGCCTTTGATAAAAGTCTATACTGAGACTTACATATCCTTAGTACAACAGTGGACTGGGCTTCCAACAATAGGCACTAACTTCATGTGTGGGGGATAATCACTAACTAGTTTTCCTTTCAAAATCCAATACATAACTGTTTCACCAGTAAAGAATGAGCTTCACTTTGCTCTTATTTCCCCTATTGTCAAGTTATTGTTTGCCAGGAAGACAGAAACTTGAAGAGGAGCCATCCAGCTGAAATACTAGGTTACTGACAACTGTGCAAACCCACACCAAAAGCAGTTACCCCTCTGAAGAAAAGGAAATTGCTAAAAATAACTGATTTACCTCATGAGATGCTACATGGCCTCCACAGAATTTGAGGGAACAGTATTTATCTTCCGAAGACCGAATTCAACTGTAACTGTAGGTCACTCTTAGACTTACTCCCTTTCACAAATTGCAAACTCACAGTATCTATGGGTTAAAGTTAGATCTGCAACAAATTATTAAAATACATTGTGCAGAAATGGTTTTGAGTTATGGTAAAGCAACAGGAAACCAACCTCGCACTGGGGCTATATGGCGTTGAGGCGCGTCCCCTGGGTGGTGGATGGGGGATCCCTCGTGTGAGGGGTGCACCGGATAATATGGAAGAAGGTGCCGCAAAACAACATAGCCTAGGAGAAGGAACTCCGATTCCAAACCCAGGTAGATAGGACTCTTTAGCCTTGGATGGCAGCCTATCTAGGAGAGGGTAAACTCTGATTTCAAACCCGGGCAGGTGGAGCTCGTTAGCATGGAAATGCCATCGCCTAGGGGAAGGTGACCCCGACAGAAAACCCCTGGTCCTCCAGGTTGGGGGTTGTGCAATGGGCTAACAACCCGTTCACGTAAAACAAGCAATTGTTACAGAAACCGTCAACAGATTGTCAACCACTCACCCAGATCTCGGGAAAAGCAGGGCTCCATTCAGGAGGCTGATGACGTGCTGCAACCAAACCCATCAGGAAGCTGCAGGGCTGACAACCCTCCTTCACCCGAGGAAAACCATAAAGGAGGTTCCAAAGCTGCTCTCACAGAAGAAATCTATCCTAATCGGAACATGGAATGTGAGATCGCTTTGGGAGACAGGTAGGTGCACACAGGCAATGAAGGAAATGAATCGATACCACCTCACACTCCTGGGCATGTGCGAAGCAAGGTGGAATACTTTTGGTGAGACCAAACTGCAGACGGGAGAAACTCTGCTCCTTCTGGCAAAGAAAAAGAGGAAGACCCGCATGAGGCTGGTGTGGCCCTGATGTTGTCCAAAGCAGCAGCCAGAAGTTTGATAGAATGGGAACCAGTGTCCGACCGTATCATCACAGCCAGGTTCGAGTCCAGATTCCAGAAGGGATCCATTATCCTGTGCTACGCCCCAACTAACAATGCAGAGGAAGAAGAAAAAGATCTCTTCTACACCCAGCTTCAAGCAGTAGTTGGAAACGTACCTAAGCAAGATATGTTGATCGTCATGGGAGATCTGAATGCCAAAGTAGGCAGAGATAACACTGGCAGGGAGAGAGAGATGGGCCAGAATGGTTTGGGGAATATGAATGAAAATGGAGAACTCCTTACCGACTTCTGTGCCTTCAACGAACTGACCATTGGAGATACCCTCTTTCCCCACCAATGCTGCCTCAAGATAACCTGGGTCTCGCCTGACCATCAAACAGAGAACCAGATTGATCACGTCATAGTCCGCCAGCACTGGAAAAGTTCATTGCAAGATGTGAGAGCCAAAAGAGGAGCAGATATTGGATCTGACCACCATTTGGTTGTTGCAAAGCTGAAGATGAAGCTGTCAGCCAAGAAGAAGCAACAGAACATGCGAATAAAGTTTGATGCTAGAAAACTACAGACGGAAGAGAACAAGAAAGATTTCCACATCGCCTTGCAAAACCGCTTTGGGGCTCTTCAAATAGAGGAACAAGATGAGAGAACAGCGGAACACGCCGCCACTGTAGGAGCCTGCAAAGAAGTACTGGGAAGACCACCAGTCAACAGTAAACCTTGGATCAGGGACGAGACATGGCAGAAGGTGGAGGAGAGGAAAAAGCTCAAACAGGAGTTGAATCAGGCCAGAACCCAGCAACAGAAACAAATCACCGCCAACAGGTACAGCGTGATGGCCAAGGAGGTGAAGAAACAGCTCAGAAAGGACAAGAGGTCATACTTCAATGAAATAGCAGAGCAAGCAGAAACAGCGGCCAGTAAAGGGGGCCTCAAGGCACTCTACACAACAACTAAACTTTTGAGAGGGAAGAAAAGCAATTTCAACAGACCTGTTAGAGACAAGACAGGCCATCTGCTCACTTTGGTTGAAGATCAGCTGGTGAGATGGAAGGAACACTTCCAGGAAGTATTGAATAGACCACCACCACAGAACCCACCTGACCTGGAGCCTGGAGATCCACTCAACATCAATATAGGTGAAATCACCAAGCAAGAAATTCAAAAAGCCCTGAAAAACCTGAAGAACGGCAAGGCTGCTGGAAAAGACAACATTCCTGCAGAAGCATTGAAAGAGGGTGGAGAGGTTATGGTGGACCATTTGCATATACTGCTGAATTTGATATGGAGAACAGGAGAGATCCCATCAGATTGGAAGAAGGGTCTCCTTGTGAAGCTGCCAAAATCTGGAGATCTTTCACTGTGTGGCAAGTGGAGGGGGATCACCTTGTTGTCCATTCCTAGCAAAGTTCTCACCAGGGTCATCTTGGAGCGGATGAAAGATGCCACTGACCAGAGACTTAGAGATGAGCAGGCAGGGTTCAGGAAAGAGAGATCATGCATTGACCAGATAGCTACACTTAGAGTCATTGTGGAGCAGACAATAGAATGGCAAACTCCACTATATATGTGTTTTATTGATTTTGAGAAGGCATTTGACAGCCTGGACAGAAAATCAATGTGGAGCATCTTACGATACTATGGTGTACCGGAAGAGATGGTGAATATCATCAAGCAGCTTTATGGTGGCTTCTCATGCAGGGTCATCCACGATGGGAGACTGTCTGAAGAGTTCCTGGTCACTACTGGAGTCAGACAGGGATGCCTGCTGTCACCTCTACTTATTCTTGTGGTACTCGACTGGGCTACAAGAACAGCCTATGCTGGCTCAGAGAGAGGCATCCAGTGGACGTTAACAGGGAAATTGGAAGACCTGGCATTTGCAGATGATCTCGCTCTTCTCTCGCACCGGCTTCAAGATATGCAGAAGAAAGTAGATTCCTTGGGAGAGATCTCACAGCGAGTAGGCCTTAAGATCAGTCAGGAGAAGACCAAAGTTCTACGCATTAATAACAAACAAGAGGAGCCATTACGGATTGAAGGACAAATAGTTGAAGATGTAGACAAATTCACCTACCTCAGAAGCAAAATCAGTAAATCAGGAGGTACAGATGAGGACATCAGAGCAAGGATCGGAAAAGCCCAACATGCCTTCACAACCCTGCGACCTGTTTGGAGATCTACGGCCATCTCTGTCAAAACTAAGCTCCGTATATTGAGCTCCAATGTGAAAGCCATCCTGCTATATGGATCCGAAACATGGAGAATCACTAACGCCAGCTGCAACAAGATCCAGACCTTTCTCAACAAATGCCTCCGGCAGATCCTCCGCCTCAAGTGGTACGACAGAGTGTCAAACCTAGACCTATGGAAGAGAGCAAACCAAGAGCCCATTGTATTCCAGATAAGGAGGAGGAAGTGGAGTTGGGTCAGCCACACCTTGAGGAAGAGCCAGTCGAATGTCACTCGACAATCACTCGAATGGAATCCACAAGGGAAGAGAAGAAGAGGTTGCCCAAAGCAAACCTGGAGGCGTAGGCTTTTGGATGAACTGAAAGCCGCTGGCCAAACTTGGGAGACTGCAAAACATCTGCTAGAGATCGCAGGAAGTGGAGGACTTTTGTTGAGGCCCTATGCTCCATAAGGAGTGAAAAGGATTAAAGAACAGGAAACCAACCATCTTTTAATTATTTTAGAAAGCATTCAGAATACATATGGCAGATTACCTCTGAAATCTTCAGTCATTAAGTGGCTGTTTCTGTAGCAACGCTCAGGAACTTCGTTTGCTTCTCAGCATTTAGGACATGTTGGTCATTTTTAGACATTCCTTAAGCTACAGCACACTATGAGAAAAGTGGTGTTGACATGTTTCTCTTGCTACAAAAAAAAGCATTCATCAGAATCAGAATTGGGTCTAATTGGAGACCATTTATTCAATATTTTCATATGATGTAATATGACCCTGTTCCAAGCCTATTTGTTTTTCCAGTTTTGATTTTACATATGTTGAGAGGATTGGAGTTGACGACACTGATGATTTTGTATCTTTGTTAGATATTATAAACAGCCCTTTTTTCATTTTTTCTTTTTCCCTTTTTTCTTTTTTCATTCTTTTTTTCTTATTAGTTATTAGATTGTTAGTTTAGGTTTTTTTGCATAATTTTTTTTCTTTTTCTGTTTTCTGTTTTTTTTTAATACATATTACGATATACCTAGGTTTGCCTTGTTTATTGGTTACTTGTATCGTCTATGATTTGGGAAGACTCATTTATACTGTAACTATTGCTTATGTATTCTCTCATGTTCAGTTGAAATGTGTATGTTTGTAATCCCATTATCTATGTATCAATCTTATTATGTTGATATTAATAATAATAATAAAAAGATTGAAAAAGAATTGGGTCTATTATCATCGGCATGTGACGTGAAATTTGTTAACTTAGCAGCAGCAATTCAATGCAATACATAATATAGAGGTGGAAAAATAGTTAATAAATAAATAAATTAATTAATTAAATAGATAGATAAATAAATAAATAAATAAATAGATAGATAAATCGATTATGGTATATCTATATTGAATAGATTAAAACATACAAAAAAAACAGAAATACTGTATATTTTAAAAAGTGAGTTAGTGTCCAAGTGTTCAATGTCCATTTAGGAATTGGATGGGAGAGGGGAAGAAGCTGTTCCTGAATCACTGAGTGTGTGCCTTTAGGCTTCTGTATCTCTTACTTGAAGGTAACAGTGAGAAAGGGCCATGCCCTGGGTGCTGGAGGCCCTTAATAATGATCACTGCCTTTCTGAGACACCGCTTCCTGAAGATGCCCTGGGTACTTTTTTAGGCTAGTACCCATGATGGAACTAACTAGATTTACAACCCATTCATGATTGTGCCAAGCATGAGCAGTTAGGTTTGTTGTTCTGCCCTGTCCTGATTCACACATATAGCTGCCAAGAGTGATTTGGATAAGCTTTCATGTTTGTTTCAGCTTGGTCCTTAGATACTTGAAATCAATTTTAAAATCATGGCTAATCCTTGCAAAAGCTCAATGATTGTCTGATCATAGATAATATAGTTAAAGAAAAAGGATGCATCCCTTGGATACACTAAACCAATCAAACCATCTTTTCAAAAACTTGATGTATTTTGTTTCCTTCAGAAATAAGGATTATTAGTACTAATAAAAAAGTAATATTATTTTAGTTGTCACCTGCATGTGCTCCCGAAATGAGTGAAGAAATGAGAATGGAATCCTGGGTAGTTAGACTTGCTCGTTAAAAGTTGAGATGAACAGCTTGTATAACTCTCCACCCTTTCTTTTCATCCTAATTTATACAGAGCTCCATGGATGATCAACTAGCTGCTGAATGTTTACTTCACTTCCAAACTCTGTTCTTTTGAAGTAATTGAAGTTGGAGTTCAGACATGCCAACATTAATTTAAGCATTTAGCATATTCATGGATGGAGTATTTCAACCATGTTCAGTTTGGACTGGAAATGAAGCAGATCTTACCAGTGAGTGCCAGGTATTGGCAAAATATTCTGAGACCATGCAGATTAACAAGATACAATTCTCATTCCATTGTTAAGGTATATTGTTATTGGACTAATCTAGTTTCTAAGTGGCATATGGCAGCAAAATAAATTAGTAAATTCATTCAAGTGAAAACAGGAATTATTAAAGTGGGAAATAAGTATGATAAGATTGAGATTGGGGCTGAATACATTGTTGAAGGCGTGTCAGAGTGTTACAAGCAAAAAATGAAATAACAAGGGTTCCATTACCCAGGCAAACTGTTGTTTGCACTCTAGGTTGTTCTTAATAAAATCCCTGCATTCTTTGATTGACAACAGCCTCTGCCTTTGTACAGTTGGAGCTCACAGTAGTGTGACTGAGTAAACAGCACCAATTTCTCAGAAGCCATTGTAATCTCAGAGAAAATTAAATTTCAACTTAGTTTTTCAAAAACACTGCCATTAAATTAGGTTTATTCATAACCCGTTACAGCTGTTTCACTGTATTTTTTCAATATATTTTCTTAAAGCATATCTAAACTTAACCAGTAGAACACACGGTCAGATGGACAGTGTGTTGCTTAGCAACTCCTAAAGCAATAGTTGAGTAAAAATGAGTAATTAAACATGACAGGGTGTATAACCATTTTTCTGACGTTTCTAAATTATGGAAGTTAAATATATAGAATACAGAAAGGTGAGGAAGAACAGAAGAGGAGGCAATAACTAATGTACAAATTTGTTTCAAATTCTGTGGATTGTAGCAAAAAAGGAAAGATTGCCTGTAAATATTTTCAATTGAATGAATGATTAGAGTAATTGCCCATAAGTGATCAGACACCCCCTTAAATGGCTGCATTCCTTCTTATGTACTACGTCTTCAAGTGGCAAGTACTCTCCAATAACTAAGAGCTTGTTTGGTTTTCACCAGGACAACCCAGCTGCTTAGTGGTATTGGAAAGCAAGGTCTATGATTTAAACCTTATGAAGTGAAGGGTGAGATTTGGGGAATGAATATCTGTGCTTATAAACAGGTGCCAATCAAGTAGGCTCCTTTGTCCTGAATAGTTTCAAACTTCTGAAATACACTAATCCCAGCAAGTGCGTAGTATTTCAGCAAGCTATTCTCTTCTGGTTTCTGGATGACAGAAAGAGTTTGAGATCAAGACATGAGCCACTCACCACAGGCTACCAAGCTTCTCATCTGCTTCTAAACTGATGGTATCCATGTGGTCAGTCTTTTCTATCTTCTGTTCATTTGTGATTCCCTGGATGTTGATTGTACAGATCTGGTGGTGATCGTGGGGGCATCCATTAACCAAAAACCCAACTGGTCCAATCACATAAACACTGCAGCAATAAGAGGAAATCAGAGGTTTGGTTTGCCATTGTGACTGACTCACCTACTGATATTCCAAAGCATTTCTACCATCAAAATGGTTCCAATCAGGGGCTTGGGTAAATGTACTTCAAAAGTTTTTGAGACTTCAGTTCCTCACCTAGGCTATTCTGACAGCCCCTCTCAAACCCACAGCCGTAAGGTGCAATATCTAGGAAATGTACCACTAATTAGGACATTATCTATTTGACATCCATCCACAACCCCAAATAGTTATTTCCTCTAACTGCTATTATTTCAGATTCAGTTTATTGTCATTTAGAAACCACAAATGCAATGCTGTTAAAAAATGAGACAACGTTCCTCCAGAATGATATCACAAAAGCATATGACAAAACAGACTACACTAGAAAATCCACATAACGTTTGGCAATCCCCAATCCAGAGTCTGGAGAGGCTGCTGCGTTTTAATATCGCGCTACCATCTTAGTGCATTCCCTGGAAAGAAGCTCCAAATCCACCAGACAACACAAGACCAAAAACTAAAGCTACAAGACCTGCACAAAACCACATAGTTACAACATATAGTTACAACAGTGCAAACAATAGCATAATTGATTAAAAACAAACAGACCATGGGCACAGTAAAAATAGTCCAAAGATGTTAAAAGACTATAAGTTCGAAAGAAACCACCACACAGCTTCCACAAGCCCTCAGGGTCCCGATTTGACTCGTCATCCCACACCGGCGGCAGAAGGGAATACCCCCGCTATGCTCCGTCAAACCCAGCCTCGCAGATGCAGCATACAGTGAAAGTGACCTGACCGCAGCGGACTCCGAGTCCATCGAACTTTCGAGCCTCCGACCATCCCCTCCGGCACAGCTTCTCCAAGCACCATCCTCTGCCGAGCATATTAAGACAACGGCCATCAGCAACGCGACCCCGAGGACTGGGGGCCTGTTCTTCCCAGCAGAGACCTGGACCTCACAGCAGCAGCAACAATGAAGAAGGTCTTCCTAGCGATTTCCAGATGTTCCTCCGTGCTCCCATGTCCATTTATATTTATAATACACACCACAATTATTTACCTAGGGTAGCTCCATGATATTTTCCAAGTCAGCCAACTCAATAACTAATAAGAATAATGAATTGGAACACCAACTCTAAGTTGCCCTCCAAAGCAAACAACATCCTAACTTGGAAATAGATCATCCTTCCTCCATGGCCTAAGATCTGGAATTACAGTCACAGCAACACTATTCAACCATCATTTGAAGGTGTGTAGAAGATTAAGAAGAATTCATTGCCAAATTTCTGAGGGACAATACGGATTGACAATGGAGTCTTGGCCTTACCTGGTGTTGCCACATTCCAAAAACGAATTAAGAAAAGGCAGCTACAGGAATATGCACCCAGTTGTACTGTGATTGACCTGGAAGTTGCAATAATAATACCAGCAAGCTTTCAGTGCTCTCTGTGGTCATGAGATAAATGTGACAACAATTTATGATATCTAAGATTTGGTGTCAATGATATTCTGCTGCACTACACGTTGTAGTGATCCTGCCCTTGTTGAAGGACTGTAGATGGAGATCACGATAAATGTCTAATTCTCCAGTAGGCCAGATTTGTGCCAATTAACCTCCTTGCTGTGCAGTAAAAAGCTGAAAACTTTTGGGCAAATGCATTTAGGAGCGTATTTTTGAACAGGATAATAAGTAATAATTATTGCTAATCAACCTCAACAAACCTGGAAAAAATAATTTTACAGGTGTTAAATCTTATTCCTTAAAAGGACATGGTAGGTTAAAATAAATTGTCTGTAATTATAACTTATATTTTTCATTTATATTCAAGAATTAATTAAAAGCTTCAGAACACTTAGAAAGAATTCAAAATATTATGTTTAAGAATAAAAAATGTACTTTATCTTTTGTCTCTAAAATCCTTAAAGTACATTGACCATTCAATAGGAATAGATGGTGATTTATCAGCATAATAATGGGGAATTCCATTTAGGTCTTGTCTTAAATTCCAACGAGTTCAGCAGGGGTCAAATTGGTAGATATATCTCTAAACCTATTGTAAATGCTGGAATATTCACTTTCTACAGTGTTTACTTGGAGATCCAGGAGTCCAAGCAGTTTTAATGACTGATTGGTAGCTTTTCCAGTCAGAAACCTAAACAAGATTTTGGCAAAATCCTGCCCAGTCTTTTCAGATAATGTTATCAATTTAGCGACTGACAAATGACCAACGTATACCATATGATCTTATACCAATGATCAGTAAATAAGAAACTGGTATTTTGCTTTAATTCCCCAGTACACAGCTTGTTATAATAGCTACAGGGAATCATCTCATCCACAGCTACGAGTTCTGCCCCATTAATCCAGATTGCTACAATCATAAGAACCAGATTGGCTCAGTGAGTCAGCAAATCAGCACAGTTAGATGCATATATCTCTATCTGTACATAAATCTATGTCTATGATTCCACAGTAGAAATGGTTGATAACTTCTGAACGCAGTTTAAAACAATAAGTGTACTTAATTAAATGAAAATGTATAATCATGAGAAGTGGGGCTCTTCTATATCATAATGATCCTACAATGTAAGATCCAGTAACATAAGTTTAAACAAATGAATGTTGCCGTGCCTTAAACTTAGCTTTGATTGTTAATGCTCAATTCAGCAACAAGGCTGGAAAACCAACATTTGTCCTGTGGAAGTGGGAAGTTGGGGATATATAGCTACATCCACCATCAAATTGCTAAAGGAGCTGGGGATCCATGCTCAGACTCTACGGCAAACCATCAGAGCCATATCAGAGGCGACGGAAAGAAGCAGTGACTGGCTTTGGATAAAACGAAATACCTCTCCTGGGTTCCAAGACAGCATCAAGAGAGTGGGAAGGCACAATGGGAGAGACTCTGGGACACCAGAAGACATCATCGAGCTCTCTGGAGATGTAGTGGCCTAATCAATGAAACACTGTGGAAGGAGAGTGCCCGTTTGAAAACCCCTGCGTGTGAACCCGGTGCCACTCCCAACATCAAGGTAGTCTCGAGAAAGTGCTCACAACCCATTGGCTCAAGGAATATTAACATCTTATACTGTGATTTTTATTTTTTTTCTTTCTATTCTGTAGAAAGTTCAGTCTCTTTGTGATCTAAAAACTGTGTTGCATGTGCCACTTTCTGTGTGTGTGTGTGTGTGTGTGTGTGTGTGTGTGTGTGTGTGTGTGTGTGTGTGTGAACTTAATCCTACAGAAGTTTTAGATTCATCAAAATGAGGTTGTGAGAGTGAACAGGGGACAAGTCCACATTTGGGTAATCAGGTATTAATTTCAAAAGTAGCACAAAGTGGACAATGGTGGGATCTTCCTCTCCACTACTACATGACACATTTCTTGCTCATATTTTGTTGTGGCCCACTCAACTTACCCAAACCTCAGGAAGTATCATTATTGTGCCAATTGCATATACTGTTACCTGTGGGTTTTCTTGAACCCTTTTAAAATGAGAAAGAAAGCTTATGGACAAGATGTATCAGAATCTTGTCTGGTACAATCTCAGTTCCTAAAATTGGAAAAAAGTCTATTATAAAAGAAGTAATTCCAGGTTATCGAATGAGGTCAACCACAGAAATTCAAACAAAAATCCATTTATAGATAATGGTGCCTCTTTCAGAGATATGAAAGAATTGTTTTGGCAGACCTGATGAATGCTGGGAACTAGGTAACTTGCTCTTATTTCAAAGGTTTCAAAGGTACATTTAATGTCAGAGAAATGTATACAATATACATCCTGAAATGCTTTTTCTTTGCACTATTTCCACTGTAAATATAAAGGCATTTTGAAATTGATGGTGCTGGACTCTTGCATCTACATTCAGAGGTACTATTGGTCACAATGCCAGCTGCTACTCAGTGACCAACACTCCAGGCATTTGAGCCAAGAGGTTATACACCCCGGTACAGAGACTTGAGCACAAAGCCCAAAGTGATATTCAAAACTAGTACCTCAGGAGCACTGCATGCTGTATTTCAGATTAGGTACTCAGTCCAGCTCCATCTTCCCTCTCAAGTAAGCAAAACATATATCCTGATGCAGTCTCAAAGCAGGTTCGTGCAATTATTCATGTTGTCCTGTCTGATCCTCCCTCAAATAACATCAGTAAAACTGATCATCTGGATAGAACCACAATGCTGTTGATGGAGCAAATTACCAACTGCCTTATCTAGATTACAACATTGATAACACTTCAAAAGCAATTCTTGTCTATAAAATGCTTTGACGTGTATGAAGGGTACTCATATTCCATTGCATGCTTGGCATGGATGCAAAGATTTAATAATGTCCACCTTTTTAATTAGGTTCTATCCACAATTCCCTGGAATTTTCAGGCTTTGCAAAGCATTGATGCTGTAGAAAGCACATCGCATTGTTTCAATTTCTCAAAGAGTGACCTTACAATTAAACCAGCTCTGGTGTAGCCAGCCATGTGATTTGTAATTGTATTTTTTCTCCATTTTATAGATTGCAAGTATATATGGTATGTATCATTGCTTTTTAACAGAGGATATTCATGCTCGTCCAGTGGTGAAGTTTTGACATGGGTAACTGTATCACAGTTGCTGCTTGCTCTCATATTGAATTCAAAAATTAATTAAATTTACTGGCATTTTTCACTTGCACCCCCCTTCACATGGTTCATTCTGACTCCCCCTTCCCTTTCTCTATCCATAGCTCAGCATGTTAGCAAACCATATCTATTACAAACTTGAAAACACTGCTACAACTATATTGACTATACCTCCTTCCAAACTTTAAAGTCACCACTTAATTCTCTCAGTTACCCCATCTCTTCTGATGAAGTTATTTCCCACACCAGTGCTTCAGAGATCTCTTTCTTTCTTCCTACATGTGACTTACCCTCTATCATGGTTGATGGGGCCCCCAATTTACTGTTCTTCTGCCCATGCCACTTCTCCTCCCTCCCAGAGCAAAGATCAGGTTTACCTTAACCTCATCTTCTACCCCAGTATCATCCTCCTTTTCAATGTGAGAACAATTACCGGACATTTTTCTCTTCATCTCCTTTCAGCATAGTAAAGACACTATTCTCTTTGCAACACCACTATTTGTTCTCCTGTCTCTGCAAACCATCTCATGGCTCATTCCTTTGCAACTGTAGAAGATGCAACATTTATCCTCCCACACTTCCTAACCTCTGGGGATCCAAATACTTCTTCCAGATGAAGAAGCAATGCTTCTAGAAATTACATTTGATTGGCGAAATCGAATACTGAATGGGTGATTGCATAATACCGAATAGTTAATCTGGTGCTTTTTCGGTCTCCTTGGGGATTTGATGAATAGACTCTCGAGAATGCAGGTATGGCTGGGATGGCCATCGCTGGGGCTGGACTGCATTGAGGCCTGAAGGTGGAAGATGAATCTGTGTTTGGCTCCATTACTCCACACCAATTAAAATATCAAGCAAGATTAAAATTGTCGACAATGAGAGTGGAAAACAAGCAGGTGCTCAATGCTTAATAGTTGTGTTTGACTGGTCTCCCTCTCTTCTCATCACTCCTGTTGGGCAGGAGGTGCAGGGGTCTTGGGTCCCAATTCACCAGGCCCAGGAGCAGTTGTTGGCCTTGCAGACATTGGGCTCCTGGGTGGCTTCACTCACCTCAATCTAAACAGGCTGGGGTATACAAGTGAGGAAATCCAAGATCCAGTTGCACAAGGCATATTGAGGTCAAGGTCTTGGAGCTTATTGAGTAGCTTTGAGGGGTTGATACTATTGAATGCTGAACAGCAGTCAATAAAGAGCATCCTAATATATGCATTTTTGCTGTCCAGATGTTCCAGGTTTGAGTGAAGAGCCAATAAGATGGCATCTGCTTGCTTTGGAAGGCAAATTGGAGGGAGACAAGTTTCCTCTCAGGCAGGAGCTGATATGTTTTATCATCAGCTTCTCAAAACACTTCAACACCATGGATGTAAGTGCAACGGGATGGTAGTCATTGAGGCAGGTTACCACGTTCTTCTTGGGCACTGGTATAACTGAAGCCTGCTTGAAGCAGGTGGGTACCACACACTGCTGAAGCAAGAGGTTAGAGATCTCAGTGAACACACTGGGCAGCTGAGCAGCACAGGTCTTTAGTTTGTGGCCAGGTATCAATTAACTTAGATATTAATAATTTCACACAGTAGAACAATTAGATATAAAACCATATGAGCTTATTTTTAATGCTAAAATTTTAACATTTTATAATGTTATTATATTTTATAACATTTTATAAATGTTAAAATATTAATATTTTTATGTAAGGTGTGAAAATTCTCAAGCCACAACCCAAACAACTTGGAACCCTCCCCATTTCTGGCTTTAATTGTCTGGCATTGTGAAAGGATGTGGGGAGTGTTGTCCGTAACTGTAAACACAATGCAGTCGCCATTTAAAAAGTTATTTTATATTTTTCCTTCAATTTAGGTTTAAAGCTGGTCAAAGGATTTGCTGAGCCTCAGCAAAAGGACTGCTAAGATTGAGTCTTTCTAGACCTGTCTTAGGGCAAGGAGTAGAATGGAGCCCTTACACTTCACTGCTCCTCCCAACCTGTTTCACCTCCCACTTTTTCCAAAGACATAGAAACATAGAAAATAGGTGCAGGAGTAGGCCATTCAGCCCTTCGAGCCTGCACCGCCATTCAGTATGATCATGGCTGATCATCCAACTCAGAATCCTGTACCTGCTTTCTCTCCATACCCCCTGATCCCTTTAGCCACAAGGGCCATATCTAACTTCCTCTTAAGTATAGCCAATGAACTGGCCTCAACTGTTTCCTGTGGCAGAGAATTCCTCAGATTCACCACTCTCTGTGTGAAGAAGTTTTTCCTCATCTCGGTCCTAAAAGGCTTCCCCTTTATTCTTAAACTGTGACCCCTTGTTCTGGACTTACCCAACATCGGAAACAATCTTCCTGCATCTAGCCTGTCCAATCCCTTTAGAATTATATACGTTTCAATAAGATCCCCCCTCAATCTTCTAAATTCCAGTGAGTATAAGCCTAGTCGATCCAGTCTTTCTTCATATGAAAGTCCTGCCATCCCAGGAATCAATCTGGTGAACCTTCTCTGTACTCCCTCTATGGCAAGAATGTCTTTCCTCGAATTAGGGGACCAAAACTGCACACAATATTCTAGGTGCAGTCTCACCAAGGCCTTGTATAACTGCAGTAGAACCTCCCTGCTCCTGTACTCAAATCCTTTTGCTAAGAATGCCAACATACCATTTGCCTTTTTCACCACCTGCTGTACCTGCATGCCCACTTTAAATGACTGGTATACAATGACACCCAGGTCTCGTTGCATCTCCCCTTTTCCTAATCTGCCACCGTTCAGATAATAATCTGTTCCCCTGTTCTTGCAACCAGAGTGGATAACCTCACATTTATCCACATTAAATTGCATCTGCCATGAATTTGCCCACTCACCTAACCTATCCAAGTCACCCTGCATCCTCTTAGCATCCTCCTCACAGCTAACACCGCCGCCCAGCTTCGTGTCATCCGCAAACTTGGAGATGCTGCATTTAATTCCCTCGTCTAAATCATTAATATATATTGTAAACAACTGGGGTCCCAGCACTGAGCCTTGCGGTACCCCACTAGTCACTGCCTGCCATTCTGAAAAGGTCCCGTCTACTCCCACTCTTTGCTTCCTGTCTGCCAACCAATTCTCTATCCACGTCAATACGATACTCCCAATACCGTGTGCTTTAAGTTTGCACACTAATCTCCTGTGTGGGACCTTGTCAAAAGCCTTTTGAAAATCTAAATATACCACATCCACTGGCTCTCCCCTATCCACTCTACTAGTTACATCTTCAAAAAATTCTATAAGATTTGTCAGACATGATTTTCCTTTCACAAATCCATGCTGACTTTGTCCGATGATTTCACCTCTTTCCAAATGTGCTGTTATCACATCTTTGATAACCAACTCTAGCATTTTCCCCACCACCGATGTCAGACTAACCAGTCTATAATTCCCCGGTTTCTCTCTCCCTCTTTTTTTAAAAAGTGGGGTTACATTAGCCACCTTCCAATCCTCAGGAACTAATCCAGAATCTAAGGAGTTTTGAAAAATTATCACTAATGCATCCACTATTTCTTGGGCTACTTCCTTAAGCACTCTGGGATGCAGACCATCTGGCCCTGGGGATTTATCTGCCTTTAATCCCTTCAATTTACCTAACACCACTTCCCTACTAACATGTATTTCCCTCAGTTCCTCCATCTCACTAGACCCTCGGTCCCTTACTATTTCCGGAAGATTATTTATGTCCTCCTTAGTGAAGACAGAACCAAAGTAGTTATTCAATTGGTCTGTCATGTCTTTGTTCCCTATGATCAATTCACCTGTTTCTGACTGTAAAGGACCTACATTTGTCTAGACCAATCTTTTTCTTTTCACGTGTCTATAAAAGCTTTTATAGTCAGTTTTTATGTTCCCTGCCAGCTTTCTCTCATAATCTTTTTTCCCTTTCCTAATTAAGTCCTTTGTCCTTCTTTGCTGGTCTCTGAATTTCTCCCAGTCCTCAGGTGTGCTGCTTTTTTTTGCTAATTTATATGTTTCTTCTTTGGACTTGATACTATTCCTAATTTCCCTTGTCAGCCACGGGTGCATTACCTTCCCTGGTTTATTCTTTCACCAAACTGGGATGAACAATTGTTGTAGTTCATCCATGCGATCTTTAAATGCTTGCCATTGCATATCCACCGTCAACCCTTTAAGTATCATTTGCCAGTCTATCTTAGCTAATTCACGTCTCATACCTTCAAAGTTACCCTTCTTTAAGTTCAGAACCTTTGTTTCTGAATTAACTATGTCACTCTCCATCTTAATGAAGAATTCCACCATATTATGGTCACTCTTACCCAAGGAGTCTCGCACGACAAGATTGCTAACTAACCCTTCCTTATTGCTCAATACTCAATCTAGAATTGGTCTGCTCTCTAGTTGGTTCCTCGACATGTTGGTTCAGAAAACCATCCCGCATACATTCCAAGAAATCCTCTTCCTCAGCACCCTTAACAATTTGGTTCACCCAATCTATATGTAGATTGAAGTCACCCATTATAACTACTGTTCCTTTATTGCACGCATTTCTAATTTCCTGTTTAATGCCATCCCCAACCTCACTACTACTGTTAGGTGGCCTGTACACAACTCCCACCAGCGTTTTCTGCCCCTTAGTGTTATGCAGCTCTACCCATATCGATTCCACATCCTCCAGGCTAATGTCCTTCCTTTCTATTGTGTTAATCTTCTCTCTAACCAGCAATGCTACCCCACCTCCTTTTCTTTCCTGTCTATCCCTCCTGAATATTGAATATCCCTGGATGTTGAGCTCCCATCCTTGGTCACCCTGGAGCCATGTCTCTGTGATCCCAACTATATCATATTCATTAATTACTATCTGCACATTCAATTCATCCACCTTGTTACGAATGCTCCTCGCATTGACACACAAAGACTTCAGGCTTGTTTTTACAACACTCTTAGCCCTTATACAATTATGTTGAAAAGTGGCTCTTTTTGCTTTTTGCCCTGGATTTGCCTGCCTGCCACGTTTACTTTTCACCTTACTACTTTTTGCTTCTACCCTCATTTTACACCCCTCTGTCTCTCTGCACTTGTTCCCATCCCCCTGCCACATTAGTTTAAATCCTCCTGAACAGCAGTAGCAAACGCTCCCCCTAGGACATTGGTTCCAGTCCAGCCCAGGTGCAGACCGTCCTGTTTATACCAGTCCCACCTCCCTCAGAACTGGTTCCAATGCCCCAGAAATTTGAATCCCTCCCCCTTGCACCATTTTTCAAGCCACGTATTCATCTGAAATATCCTCCTATTTCTACTCTGACTAGCACGAGGCATTGGTAGTAATCCAGAGATTACCTTTGTGGTCCTACTTTTTAGTTTATCTCCTAACTCCCTAAATTCACCTTGTAGGACCTCATCCCGTTTTTTACCTATATTGTTGGTACCTATGTGCACCACGACCACTGGCTGTTCACCCTCCCATTCCAGAATGTCCTGCAGCCGCTCAGAGACATCCTTGACCCTTGCACCAGGGAGGCAACATACCATCCTGGAGTCTCGTTTGTGGCCGCCGAAACACCTATCTATTCCCCTTACAATTGAATCCTCTATCACTATAGCTCTCCCACTCCTTTTCCTTCCCTCCTGTGCCGCAGAGCCACCCATGGTGCAATGAACTCAGCTGCTGCTGCCTTCCCCTGATGAGACATCTCCCCCAACAGTTTCCAAAACAGTATATCTGTTTAGGAGGGAGATGACCCCAGGGGACTCCTGCACTACCTGCCTACTGCTACGCTGTCTAGTGGCCACCACTTCCCTTTCTACCTGTGTAGCCTTTACCTGCGGTGTGGCCAACTCACTAAACGTGCTATTCACGACTTTCTCAGCATCGCGGATGCTCCAGTATGAATCCAATCGCAGCTCCAGATGCTCAATGCAGTCTGCCAGAAGCTGCAGTTGGACATACTTCCTGCACACATAGTCGTGCAGACTGCCCATCACCACCTGATTGTTCCAAACAAAACCCAACTGTTCCCTCTCCTGTCTATGTACACCTCACTGTCCATCTATACTCAAGTTTATCTCACACATCTCCTCAAACATATGCACCCCCACCTCATCTTAAGTCTATGCCCTCTAGTATTTGACATTTTCACCCAAGAAAAAGACTCTGACTATCTTCCCTATCTATGCCTCTCATGATAATTATACACTTCTATCAGTTCTCCTCTCAGCCTCCCAAGCTTCAGTAAAAACCGTCCAAGTTTGTCCAGCTTCTCCTTATAGCTAAGTCCAAAAATATCTATTTCCTATGAGGAAATGGTACTAGGTTTTGATCAAGAAATATAACATAAGTAATCCATCAGTCTCTCAGCAAGAAGGTTGACATTATTGTCTATTGTAACTGAATAATGTTTCCTCTATTTTGAATTAATTTCAAAATAAATCTCAATAATACAATACAATGATAAATAAGTGAACAATTTAGCAGGAATGATGGTTCTGCTACAAGTGAAGAAGTACCATCTCACAGGCCATACTTGGAAAGTTAAACCTAGAGTCATAGGGGACAGCAGAGCTTCACTTCCAGATGAGCTCAATGCCATCTATGCTCGCTTTGACTACCAGACCAGGTAGTCTACCTTCACACAGCCCCATGACTCCTGATGATGCTTTGGTCCCAGAATCTGAAGATGACGTGCGGCTGATTTCACAAGAGTAAATCCAAGGAAAGCACCTGGTCTAGACAGAGTACTTGGACGAGTATTGAAGACCAATGCCAATGAACTGGCTGATGTATTCACAGATATCTTCAACCTCTCACTCCGGGCAGTATGTGGTGCCCACCTGCTTCAAGCAGGCTTCAGTCGTACCGGTACTCAAGAAGAACATGGTAATCTGTCTAAACGACAATCACCCAGTGTCGCTTACATCCATAGTGATGATGTGTTTTGAGAGGCTGGTGATGAAACATATCAGCTCCTGTCTGATGGCGACTTGGATCTGCTCCAATTTGCCTACCCAAGCAACAGGTCTACAGCAGATGCTATTTTGTTGGCCCTTTACACAACTCTGGAACATCTGGACAGCAATACTTGGACAGATCTTTGCATAGTAAGGGAATTAAGGGTTATGGGGTAAAGGCAGGTAGGTGGAGATGAGTCCATGGCCATATCAACCATGCTCTTATTGAATGGCAGAGCAGGCTCGACAGGCCAGATGGCCCACTCCTGCTCCTGTTCCTTATTTTCATATGCATACATATCGATTACAGCTCTGCATTTAACACTATCATCCTCTCAAAACTAATCAGCAAACTTCAAGAACTAGTCCTCAATCCACCCTTGAGCAATTGAATACTGGATTTCCTCACTTGTAGGCCCCACTCAGTTGGGATTGGCAAAAACATCTTCTCCACAATCTCCATCAGCATAGGAGCACCACAGGGATGTTTACTTAGCCCCCTGGTCTACTCGCTTTACACCTATGACGTTGCGGCTAAGTACCACTCCAACACATTATACAAGTTTGCTAATGACCACTGTTGTGGACTATGTCAAAGGGGATGATGTATCAGCATACAGGAGGAGGATTGAAAACTTGGCTGAGTGGTATAATAACAACAATCTCTCACCCAATGTCAATAAGACTAAGGAACTGATTGTAAACCTCAGGAGAGAGAAACAAGAGCTCCATGAGCCAGTAATCATCAAAGGATCAGAGGCAGAGAGGGTCAGTACTTTATATTCCTACGTGTCACTATCTGAAGGTTCTGTCCTGGACCCATCATATAAATATTACTGTGAAGGAAATATGACAGCACCTCTACTTCCTCAGGAGTCTGCAGATGTTCAGCATGTCATTGGAAACCTCGGCAAACCTCCATGGATGTCTGGTGAAAAGGGTGCTGACTGGTACTGTTCTCTAGGTTTGCTAACTATGCCTGCAGAAAAAGAATCTCAGGGTGACATGCATGTACTATGATAATAAATTTTACTTTGAACTTTGAGTCAGAGACCCATTTAGAAACTTTGCTTTATGGACATCTTGCTTTGACCTCTCTCTTCCCTAGGTCTTTTATTTCATGATCAGGCAATTAAATAGAACTTTTTAAAATTAATTTTCAGGATCTCGGCATCTCTGCAAGGTTCCTGACCTGCTGCAGTCCTGCAGTGCCTCTGAGGAGAGAGTTCCAGTTTCAAGCTGCCAGCTAACTCTATACCATTCAGAGCATTTGTAGTGTCACACAACATGACAGAGATGGTCTCGATGTGATGAGGGGTTGTTGTTTCCAAAAGGATTGTGCAATGATCATTTCTACAAATGCTATCACACACAGATGCATCTGGCTAAAGTAGACTATTGAAGACCGGGTCATGCAGGTTTCTCTCTCATGTGGATTTGTTCTCCACCTGCCACAGACCCAGTATGACAGCGATGTGCTTTAGGACTTAGCTAACTGTCAGCGGTAGGGTTACCCAGACACTGTTGATAATGGGCCTTAAAGATTCCCACCAAGTACATTCTGTGACCTTGATATTTTCAGTGTTTCTTTCAAGTGATCCTACTTGGAATATCCAACAGGCATCACTTTAAATGCGTCTCTGATTCTACATGCAGAAAACATTCAGTTCTTAAATTCTGAATCATTCTCGTTAGAAGTTGCACATAAATGACATCAGATTTTTCAGATCAAAAGGCAGGCACTTAATGTAAGTGAACAAAAGGTTTGTTTTCCCCGTTTCCAAGCAGACAGTCATTTTAGCATTGAACAACCTTTCAGAAGTTTTTTCCGTTGGGTCTTTCAATGGTCTAAGCATAAAAGAGGTAGAAACAAGCTACTGGAGGAAATGAGCCATACACACAAAATGCTGGAGGAACACAACAAGTCAGGCGGAAAATATGGAGAAGGATAACCAGTCGACATTTTGAGCCAAAACTCCTCATCAGGGAAAGAGATGATCTTTTGATCTTTCTTCATGCATCAGGAAGGTGTTGACAATTTTCAGTGGAGAGCATTGAAAAGGAGAGAGGTGCAAGTCAATTGTGGCTATATTTCATTCGGAGTTTGAGGAGATTTGTTTTGTCACCTACAACACTTGAAAACTACAGATGTACAGTGGAGAGCGCTTTGACTGACTGCATCATTGTCTGTTACCGGGGGGGGGGGGGGGGGGGGGTACTGCATAGGTTCGAAGTAAGTTGCACAAAGTTATAAAATTCATAGCCAGCTCCATCATAAGCGCTAGCTTCTGTAGTATCCAAGATATCTTCAAAGAACGGTGCCTCAGGAAGACAGCGTTCATCATCAAGTACTCCCACCTCCCAGGACATGCCCCCTTCTCATCGTTACCATCAGGAAGGAGGTACAGAAGTCTAAAGGCACACACTCAACAATTCAGGAACAGCTTCATCCCCTCTACCAACTAATTTCTAAATGGACATTGAGCCCATGAACATTACCTCAAAACTTCTTATATTTCTGTTTTTGCACAACTTATTTTAACTAAACTATTTGGTAAACACATATATACTTATTGTAATTCAGTTTTTTCTATATACATCAAGTATTGCATTGTACTACTGCTGCAAAGTTAACAAATTTCACGCCATATGTCGATGATACTAAACCTGATTCTGATTCTGACTTTATGGAGATCAAGTGATAAGAAGCATGAGGGCAGATCAATAGCAAGACGTTTGAAAGAAATGTGGTGAGAAATGGACAAAAGCATGAGAATAGGGAAATATGAGACAGCTTAATTACATAACATGGAGACAGAAGACACTTCAGATGCTGGACATGATGCGAAAAAAAACCTACTAGAGGAACTTTGCAGGTCATGCAGCATCTATGCATGCAAAGGGATAGTCAGTTTTTCGAGTTAAGACCCTGCAGCAAATAGCACTTCTTATTCCAACTGCATAGACGATGAATCAATGCCAAGGACACTGAGTTTTACAAATTTGCCACACACCTTTTTTTTGCGCGCTCCTCCTAGTTTCTGGGATAGTCTGCATGCTTCCTATAGATGCTGCCTGGCCTGCTGCGTTCCACCAGCATTTTGTGTGTGATGCTTTGTGCATTGTAGGTTGTGGCTAACCAAACTTATAGTGTTTATTGAGTAAGTTATCAGGAAAGTTGGTGAAGGCGAGGCAGTGGATGTTGTCCACATGGACTTTAACAAGGCATTTGACATGTTCTCACATTGGAGATTGGTCAAGAGGGTTCAGTCGCTTGGCATTCAACATGAGGTAGTAAATTGGATTAGACGTTGGTTTTGTGGGAGAAGCCAGAGAGTGGTAGAAGATGGTTGCCTTTCTGACAGGAGGCCTGTGATTAATGGTGTATCATAGGGATCAGTGCTGGGTTCATTGCTGTTTGTCATCTATATCAATGATCTGGATGATAATGTGGTTATCTAATTTGCATGACACCAAGATTGAGGGTGTATTGGACAGTGAGGAAGAATATCAGCACTTGCAGGGGGATCTGGACCAAAACGAGCTGAAAAAATGGTGGTTGGAATTTAATGTAGACAAATGCAAGATGTTGCACTTTGGCAGAAAACCAGGTCTTACACGGTGAATATTAGGGCTCTAGGAGTGTGGTAGAACAAAGGAATCTGGGAATACAGGTCTACAATTCATTGAAAGTGGTGTCACAGATAGATAGGGTCATAAATAAAACATTTTGCATGTTGGCCTTCATAAATCTAAGTACTGAGTACAGAAGATGGAATGTTATATTGGAGTTATATAAGAGGTTGGTGAGGCCTGATTTGGAGTATTGGGTGCAATTTTGGTCACATACCTGCAGGAAAGATGTAAATAAGATTAAAAGAGTACAGTGAAAATTTACAAGGATTTTGCCAGGACTGAAGGACTTAAATTATAAGGAAAGAATGAATAGGTTAGGACTTTATTCCTTGGAACATTGAAGATTGAGTGAAGATTGAGGAAATATTAAGGACTGAGAGAATTTGATAGAGGTATGCACAAATATGAGGGGTACAGATAGGGTAAATGAAAGCAGGCTTTTTCCTCTGAGACAAGAAAATCTGCAGATGCTGGAAATCCAAAGCAACATACACAAAGTGCTGGAGGAGCTCATTTTGTGTGTGTTGCTTTTTCCACTGAGATTGGGTGGAACTACAATTAGAGGTCATGGGTTAAGGGTGAAAGGTGAAAAGTTTAAGGAGAACACGAGGGGAAAGTTCTTCACTCGGAGAGTCATGAGAGTGTGGAACGAGTTGCCAGCAAAAGTGGTGCATGTGAGCTCGATTTCAACGTTTAGAAGTTTGGATAGGTACATGGATGGTAGGGGTATAGAAGGCTATGGTCCCTGTGCAGGTCCATGGGAGTAGGCAGTTTATAGATAGATAGATAGATAGATAGATAGATACTTTATTCATCCCCATGGGGAAATTCAACTTTTTTCCAATGTCCCATACACTTGTTGTAGCAAAACTAATTACATACAATACTTAACTCAGTAAAAAAAATATGATATGCATCTAAATCACCATCTCAAAAAGCATTAATAATAGCTTTAAAAAGTTCTTAAGTCCTGGCGGTAGAATTGTAAAGCCTAATGGCATTGGGGAGTATTGACCTCTTCATCCTGTCTGAGGAGCATTTTATATGAATAAGCATGGACTAAATAAGCCAAAGGGCCTGTTTCTGTGCTGTATTTTTCTATAATTCTATGACACATTTCTTTGCGAGAGGAGGGAATCAGTCATGTAAACAAAAACACAGTATATGATTTCTTTGGAAAAGGAGAGAGAATGACCAAGTTCAAAAAATGATAGAAAATGAATAAAATTCATAGGTTCTTAAATGGGTGATAATAATCACAAACCAAAAAAGGAGAAAAAGCTGGCTATGTCAGAAAGATAGATGCAGTAGATTACACAAGAGACAATTGTGTACTGAATGAATTGAGCAGTATTTTGAAGCAAATGAAATAACCAATGGAAGACAAGTGCCAGTTTAGTTGAGTGCTTTGGATGGGAAGGCATACAGTTTGCTTCACAGTTTGACTGCTCTGTCCATACCAGCCAAAATGAGCACTGCTGATATCATGAAAGTAATGATGGAACATTTAGAACAAAAAAACATTATTGATTGCAGAATGCTTTAGGTTTCATAAGTGGAATCAAAAGGAAAAAGAGTCTATTTCACTTTATATGGCTGAATTGAAGAGATTGAGTATTTTCAGTTCAGTGATGTGCTTAATGATGGACTGTGAAAACATTTGAGGCCCTCTGTTGGTTGAGTCGACTATGGATGTTGCATCCCAGCTGTTTAAATGATAAGCAAGCCAGTATATAAATCAAGGAAGTTACAAGTATGCGGTGGCAAATTCAAATGATTATTCTGAGGAACTGGAAAAAGAGAATTCACTACCGAGAAAGAAGACTCCTTCACCACCACACTTTGCAACTAATGAGATGGTTCAACCAAAGCACAGAAGTTACCTTCATACAGTCCAAAAGAATCAATTGCTGTTGACTCCTGTTTCAGTTAGCTGCACAGTAGTAAAGTCCTTCATAAAACGTAATACTCCAATGAAAGTTGATCCCAAGGATCTGGAAAGAGTCCACTTGGAAAATAATAAGAAGAAATGGGAATAGGAAGAAGAAAGAAAACAAAAAGTGGAGGAATAGAAGAAGCGTAAAGTCAAAGAGTTTAAAAAGAAATGGGAGATGCAAGTAAAATGTTTTAGGAAACCTGATCCCAAGTTCAACAGCAAGAGAAGGAGAAGGAAAAGAAAACTGAGCAGAAGTTTGCTCAGATTGATGAGAAAAATGCAAAGGCATGTGAAGAAAAATTTGCTGAAAGAGTGAAAAGGAAAGTAGTTACCATGAGGACGGAGGAAGCAGAAGCTCAAAAGCAAGTAGAGGAAGAAGGTTGAAAACAGAAATTGCAACAGTTGAAGGAAGAATGACAAATAATGTGGCAGCAGAAGAAACAGGAGGAATTGGAGTATCAATGTAAAAACCAGAACGGTTCAAGAACAGCGGCAAGGTGAGCTAGTGAGAGAGTGGCAGCGTGAACACCAACTGGCTGCAGAGAGGGAGAAGGAAAGGATTAAAGAAAGAACGTGCATGTTTGGAGAAGATATGGAGAGCAAGCTGTTGCCCATATAGCAGGCTCCCCCTCTCCAGCAGCTGATGAATCCAAAGAAACGGCAGAGACTGATACAATTTGGTACCAGCAGCATCGCAGGAATTGCCAGTTAACATTGAACTCAAAATAAGACAGCATTAGGTACTCCAGCTCTGGATTTTTCCTCCAGATTTACTCCCAAAGCATTTAGTGTGAGTAGGTCTAGTCACATCACAGCAGAGGTTTGAGGTCGGAGTTTTCATTGGTAACAGTGAAATACAACAACCAGCAAGCCACGTTGGTGAAAACTGGAGGACCAGCATTGTGCGGCCATGATCGGCTGGGACAACTACAATTTGATTGATGATTCAACCACCATTTGCATGCCACATCCCTTGTAATAGGGTCAACTGAAAGCAAATTAAGGAAGGTACTGGATGATGCCATAGCAGTGTCAAAGGATGGCATTGCAAAACTCATTTCAAAGTTTCAAAGATAAAATAATGTTAAATGAAAATGACACACCCAAGTTTTACAAACCATTTCCAGTTCCTTAAAGTAGCTAGTGAGCTAGATCGCATGGAGGATGAAGAATTCTTTCCAAGTTTCAGTGGGCCGGTGTCTCAGTAGACAAGAAGAATGGGTCTGTTGGGATCTGTGGTGATTATAAAATCACCATCAACCCAGTACTGAAAGAAGATCAATACTCTGCTCAGGATAGAGCAAACCCTTCTGGAGGGAAACCTTCAGCAAAGTGGACTTAACAAGGCATACCTACAGATGGAGATAGAAGAAAAGTCCAAAGTGTTTCTCACTATATAAAGATCTCCTTAACATCCCCAAAATCTTAAGAATGTGTTAGATTAGAAGCTTGTTGGCTCAGAGAACGACATATCAAGTGTGAACTTTTCAAACCAAGCATCACCTACAGTTTTAGCAAGCAGTGGTGAACAGCCCGATGCCAAAGGACGTGTTGCAGCTGTGGTCCTTTTCAAGATTTGTCGTTTACTAGCAGGTTCCTGGCAAATCTGGCTACTATGCCCCACCCCTTGAACTCATTACTACAGATCGGGAAAAAATAGCAATGGGCAAAGCAGTGTTGGGCAGTTTTCCAAAAGGTAAAGGAAATGGTGACGTTAGACACTGTACGCACAAAGTATGATTCAATTCTTCCGGTGAATCTTGCCCACAGTGCCTCATCTTATGGTACAGGGTGCAGTCATGTCACATGTTATGAGTGAAAGAAGTGAATGCCTCATAGCCTTTCCATCATGGTCACTCATCACTGCAAAGAAAAATTACACAGTTTGACAGAGAGCCCTTGAGTCTGGTTTGGGGTGTAAAACATTTCAACCAGTACTTGTATGGGAGATAGTTTACCTTGTTACTGATCATCAACTATTAGTATCCATTTTCAATCTATAGATTGAAAATCTATGTTGGACAAGCCGGCGAGCACTGTGAGGGTCATCTTTTTTGACTTCTCCAGTGCATTCAACACCATCCGCCCTGCTCTGCTGGTTGAGAAGCTGACAGTGGATACTTGCCTGGTGTCATGGATTATTGATTACCTGACTGGCAGACCACAGTACGTGTGCTTGCAACACTGTGTGTCAGACAGAGTGGTCAGCAGCACTGGGGCTCCACAGGGGACTGTCCTGTCTCCCTTTCTCTTCACCATCTACACCTCGGACTTCAACTACTGCACAGAGTCTTGCCATCTTCAGAAGTTTTCTGATGACTCTGCCATAGTTGGATGCATCAGCAAGGGAGATGAGGCTGAGTACAGGGCTACAGTGGGAAACTTTGTCACATGGTGCGAGCAGAATCATCTGCAGCTTAATGTGAAAAAGACTAAGGAGCTGGTGGTGGACCTGAGGAGGGCTAAGGCACCAGTGACCCCTGTTTCCATCCAAGGGATCAGTGTGGACATGGTGGAGGATTACAAGTATCTGGGGATACGAATTGACAATAAACTGGACTGGTCAAAGAACACTCAGGCTGTCTACAAGAAGGGTCAGAGCCGTCTCTATTTCCTGAGGAGACTGAGGTCCTTTAACATCTGCCGGACGATGCTGAGGATGTTCTACGAATCTGTGGTGGCCAGTGCTATCATGTTTGCTGTTGTGTGCTGGGGCAGCAGGCTGAGGGTAGCAGACACCAACAGAATCAACAAACTCATTCGTAAGGCCAGTGATGTTTTGGGGGTGGAACTGGACTCTCTGATGGTGGTGTCTGAAAAGAGGATGCTGTCCAAGTTGCATGCCATCTTGGACAATGACTCCCATCCACTCCATAATGTACTGGTTAGGCACAGGAGTACATTCAGCCAGAGACTCATTCCACCGAGATGTCAAACTGAGCGTCATAGGAAGTCATTCCCATCTGTGGCCATCAAACTTTACAACTCCTCCCTCAGAGTGTCAGACACCCTGTGCCAATAGGCTGGTCCTGGACTTATTTCCACTTGGCATGATTAACTTATTATTTAATTATTTATGGTTTTATATTGCTATATTTCTTCACTATTCTTGGTTGGTGCGGTTGTAACGAAACCCAATTTCCCTCAGGATCAATAAAGTCTGTCTGTCTGTCTAGAATGCTGTTCTATAAATGGCAGCAGCACGAATGTGGAGGTGGGCTCAGTTTCTTGGATAACGCAATTACAAGATCAAATTCAAGAGGTCAATTTATCATGGAAATGCTGATGGATTCTCTCTTTTTCCCTTGGTAAAGGAAATATCTAAAAAATTTAGAAAAGGACACTCCTCTTAACATATTCTCCCTAATGCAAATAGAAAGTCTCCCTAGCATAGCAGAGGTGATCCAAAGGGAAATCAAAAAAGACCCCACATTGTCTTGGGTCTACCTATCCAACCAAAATGTCTTGAATGTGCAGAATAAATCCCAGTTTCCTCATGTTACCAGCACCTGAATGAATTTGCCCTTGATGGGGATTTCCTTATGTGGGGTTGAGAGTTGTTGTCACATCCTAGTACAAGAGGATCTACATGCCAGTCATCTAGGCATGGTCATAATGAAAGCATTGGTTTGAAGCTTTGTCTGGTGGCCTGGGATGGATCAACAGATCAAGCAGCTTGCCATACACATCGGAGATGCCAACACATCCAGATACCAAGAGCAGCATTTCTCCATCCTTGGGATTGGCCTACATTGCGCTGGCAGAGGATTCAAGTGGACTTTGTTGGACCATTCATAGGTACAAGTACTTTGCAGGATACAGGTACAAAGTGGCCAGAAGTGTTCACAATAACTTCCACTACAGCTTCATACACTATTGGTGTGTTGCGAAATGTCTTTGCAAGGACTGGTGTTCCAGAACATTTAGTCAATGACAATGGGCCAGTTTGTTGCAGAACTGTTCCAGTCATCCCTGCAAATGAATGGAATAAGATATATTACATCTGCACCACAGCACACAGCTACAAATGGCTTAGCGGAAAGGTTTGTCCAGAGTCTAAAGAATGCACAGAGCACCCTACACTGCACTGAATCAGACCAATGTCAATCAGGCTTTAGGTGATCTGAGCAATGGGATCAACATGAATGAAACAGCGTACCTTAGCACCTTCACCGTCGTTTTAGGGGATTATAAGCAGGCCGGTCTGAAAAAAAATCACTAAACAATAACCATCAACAGATCATTTGCAATACCAGAGGAGAGAACACATTAGACCACTGTTACACCACCATCAAAAATGCCTTGATGTACTGCCAAGAATGTACTGTTCCATGTCCTCACTTTGGGAAGTCTGATCACCTGGCTGTACTTCTACTCCCTGAAGACTACTGCACCAGTAGTGAGGAACAAGGAGGTATGGACAAGGGAAGCACAGAAGGACTTATAGGACTGCTTTGCATCAGTGGTCTGGACCACATTCAGTGATTCATCTTCAAATCTGGATGAGCACACTCCAGTTGTAACCAACTTCATTAAAACCTGTGTGGATGAGTGTGTGCCTACAAAGACTTACTGTACATTCCCAAAGCAAAAGCTGTGGATGAACCAGAAGGTACATTGTCTGCTGAAGGCTCGGTCTGTGGCATTCATGGCTGGCAACCCAGGTCTGTACCAGAAAACTACGTATGACTTACGGAGGGTTATTTCCAGGGTGAAGAGACAATTTTGAATGAGGTTGGAGGTGACATCGGATGTATAACAATTCTGGCAGGGTCTGCAAGACATTACTTCCTACAAAGCAAAACCCAATAGCATAAGTGGCAGCGATGCTTCACTACTGGATGAACTCAACACCTTTTATGCCTGCTTTGAAAGGGAGAATATAACTACAGCTGTGAAGATCCCTGCTGCATGTGATCTTTGTCTCAGAGGCCAATGTTAGGCTTCTTTAAAGAGGATGAACCCTTGCAAGGCAAAAGGAACTGATGGAGTACCTGGTAAGGCTCTGAAAACTTTTGCCAACCAACTGGCAGGAGTATCCAAGGACATTTTCAACCTCTCACTGCTATGGGCGGAAGTTCCCATTTGCTTCAAAAACAGAATAATTATACCAGTGCCTAAGAAGAATGTGAGCTGCCTTAATGACTATCGCCCAGTAGCACTCACATTTACAATGATGAAATGCTTTGAGAAGTTGCTCATGAATAGACTGAATTCCTGCCTCAGCAGGGACCTGGACCCATTGCAATTTGCATATTGCCACAATAGGTCAATGGCAGACACAATCTTAATGGTTCTTCACATGGCCTTAGACCACCTGGACACTACAAACACCTATGTCAGGATGTTATTCATCAACTATAGCTCAGCATTTAATACCATCATTCTCACAATCCTAATTCATAAGTTACAGAACCTGAGCCTCTGTACCTCCATCTGCAATTGGATCCTCGACTTCCTAATTGGAAGACCACAATCTGTACGGATTGGTGATAATATCTCCTCCTCACTGATGATCAACAGTGACGCGCCACAGGGGTGTGTGCTTAGCCCACCGCTCTACTCTCTATATACACATGACTGTATGGCTAGGCATAGCTCAAATACAATCTATAAATTTGCTGATGATACAACCAATGTTGGTAGAATCTCAGATGGAGATGAGAGCCTGCACAGGAGCGAGATATACCAACTGGTGGAGTGGTGTCACATCAACAACCTTGCACTCAACATCAGTAAGACGAAAGAGCTGATTGTGGACTTCAGGAAGGGTAAGACAAAGGAACACATACCAATTCTCATAGAGGGATTAGAAGTGGAGAGAGTGAGAAGTTTCAAGTTCCTGAGTGTCAGGATTTCTGAGGACCTAACTTGGTCCCAACATATTGATGCAGCTATAAGAAGGCAAGAGCGACTATACTTCATTAGGAGTTTGAAGAGATTTGGTATGTCAACAAAAACTCTGAAAAACCTCTATAGATGTACTGTGGAGAGCATTCTGACAGGCTGCATCACTGTCTGGTACTGGGGCGGGGGGCTACTGCAGAGGACCAAAAGAAGCTGCAGAGGGTCGTAAATTTAGTTGCCTCCATCTTGGGTACTAGCCTACAAATTACCCAGGACATCTTCAAGGAGCAGTGTCTCAGAAAGGCGGCATCCTTTATTAAGGACCCCCAGCACTCAGGGCTGTTACCATCAGGTAGGAGGTACAGAAGCCTGAAGGCACAAACTCAGTGATCCAGCAACAGCTTCTTCCCCTCTGCCATCCGATTCCTAAATGGACATTGAAACCGTGAACACTACCTCACTTTTTAAATATATATTAATTCTGTTTTTGCACAATTTTTAATCTATTCAATATACATATACAATAATTTATTTATTTATTTTCTTCTATGTTCTGTACTGTATTGAACTGCTGCTGCTAAGTTAACAAATTTCACAACACAGGCTGCTGATAATAAACCTGGTTCCAATTCTGACTCTGATTCTGATTCCTCCCTGCATATCAGAATGCAGCACACTCCCAAACCAGCGACTCACTAACTATGCCTTTCCTGAGTCGTCCCCTGCATTCGTACTCGGATCTCCTCAAACACCATCTCAGAATGAGTATGCAGGACCAAAGCTGAGACAGATTGAGGTTTGACGTTTCACTTCTAACAATCCGTTCTGGTGAGGGACTACAGAAGTGATCAAGAGTGGGTACTTGCAAAGATTGAGGTCAGAACTCTACCACTTTCCTACACAGTGGAGATTGAGTCTGATATCATTGAGATGACACACTGATCAGTTGTGAGAGCCAACTCAATTGTTAGAGAAAAAAGCTGGCCACAGCTGTCAGAAACACCTCCTGCAGTCCCTGAGTCAACTCCTACAACCCCATGGAGGAGGCCCCAGAACCTGAGATTGTTTCACAGCCACAAGTCTCACCTGTCAAGCAGAGTGATCGCACCCCACCAGCACCAGCACCACTCTGGAGAGGAAAGACATTGTCCCACAAGAGTAAGAAATCATCCACAGTGATTAAATTTTTAGCAGTGACTGAGATAATTTAAAATCAACTATGCCGCAAATGTTTATATAGTAGTTGTATTATAGAGTATACTGTGTTCAATGAGTCCCTGACACCAAGAGGAATTAATATCACCAGCTGGGAAATTAGCTAATCCTCACAGGAAAAGCACAATAGTCAATAAATTTCAGAAACATTCCTTGGTATTAAATAATGACTGAAGCATTAACCTATAATTAAAGTGGAAGCTGAAGTAAGAATGTCTGTTTTTTAAATGAAGTTCCTTTAATTTGAAATATTTAAATGAGAGCATTGTAATCCACAAATATAACATTATTGTTTCCAAGACTACTTAGTTTGCAAAACTGTAATTATAGCTTTGTATGCCATTTTGTCATAAAGTCATAGTCCTACTCAACATGGAAACAGGTAACCAAGTTACCTGTTTGTTCAAATCCCATTTGCCTGCATTTGGCCTATCTCCATCTAAACCTTTCCAAATTACTTTCAAGTGTCAAAACTGTGCCCATCTCTACTGCTTCCTCAGTCAGCTTCTGCCAATTACTCTTCTCCCTCTGTGAAAAGTTGCCTCTCAGGTCAATGTTAAATCCTTACCCTCTCACTTTACACCTATTCTCTCTGGTTTTGAATTCCCCTACCCTGGGGGAAAAAACTTTGGCTATTCACCTACTCTATGAGTTTATGATTAATAAACCTCTGTGATGTCCTATCTCCTATCTGCCCACAAAGAAGTCCTGCTTTCCTTAGAACTCAAGCCTTCCAATCCTTGTAAATCCATTGTGCACACTGAAATTCACATTCATTCTAATAATGTCCTTCGATTGAGATACAAGTGGTACACCCTGTGAAGAAGTCCTGAAACATTTATTTTGGGATTCGATCCTCAGTTCATAACATATGTGAAAATTTCTCTCCATTTCATGGACTAATGACAGCAAAAGCAATCAGCTTAGTGGGTATCAGTACTACAAAATCTGGGACAAAGCTCAATTCTGTATCAGTTTCTTCAGAGTATATATTACAAGAAAAAGACTATGAATAAAATAAAAGACAAGATTAGGACATATGAACAGGTAAGAAATAGGAAATGAACGGATGGTAAGCAGAAAGATAGAAATAAATTTAATGATGTTCTTAAATATCATTTTGTGGATTCAGAAACAGTGAAAGCCATGAGGAAAATTAGATGCAGCCTCCCAATTATTGGTCAAATAAAACTGAAATGAACTGCAGGTTCATTTGTTCTCTCTGCACCAGCACCACCTGACCTGCAGGACTTTCCTCAAACCCTAAAATCCAGAAATTCTTTGTTCCTTTGTGTGTGTTCATATCTTTAATTGTCCCTGTTTCTTAGCTTTTATGTTCTTTTGTTCAGATTCTTCTTTCTAGCTGCCATCATTATCCCATTGACTGGATGACCTCATTTAAAACTTTTCACCCCAGCAATTCTGGTCTCGTCTTCTCAGGAATATTTCCAACCCTTCCCCATCCTCCTAGCAATTTAAAACCATTTGCTTCTCAGTTCTAACAATGGCCTTTAGCATTAAACTTTTTCTCTGGTTGTCTCTCTACAGAGAATGGCTGACCTGCTGGGTGTTCTCGCATTTTCTAGTTTTATTCCAATTACTGGTTTTGTTAAAGAAGTCAGTCTATAGCTGTGACAGGGTAAGGCAGATTGAAGTGTTAGTCTGGTGTTCTGAAAATGAATGCTTTCTATGGCGGATGCAGCCTCCAGAAACTGTTCCTAAGAGGGCCGAAATTAGACCACCTCTGAGACCAAATGCAAGTCAGAGGTATAAAAAAGACAGGCAGGTTTGAGTGGGAGCGTCTAGTTTGAGAGAAGCTATGAGATCAAGGTGTGGGCTTTGGTGTGCATTGGGTTTTGGAGAGGAAGGTGAGTAATGGCAAGCTAAGGTTTTGTTTTTCTCTTTCTTACTGGAAGGAGCTGGGGAGAAAGGATATGGAAGCCAAGGTATGTTGTGCTTCTCTTGTGGATCATTAGTATCACTTGTTGGGTAAGCAGGACCTGTTCAAGAAGGATGGTTACATCTAAACTGAAGGCAACCAATATTTTTGCAGGAAGGTTTGCTCACACATCTTTGGAGTGAGGGGAGGGGGTTCAAATAATCTGTCAGGGTGTTGGAAATTATAGTTCCATTACAACAGGTGGGGAGAAAAATACTGAAAAACTAAATAAGTTTAGGGAAGGGTGGGAAGTTTGGCAGGCTCAACTGCATTTTTTTTAGTGCAATGAACCTCACAAGTGGATCAGAAGGGCTGAGAGCAGGTATCAGCATGTGGAATAACCATGTTACTGGAATCAAAGGAATACACAGAGTCAAGATCAAGACTGGCAGTTTAGTATTTCAGGGTAATAGACATTTCAGAAATGACAGAGGGGAATACAAAAGTGGAGGATCAATCAGTATTCATTAGGTAAAACAAAGTGATAGATAGAATATCTCGGGGGTGGGGAAATCATCCAATGAGGCCATATGGGTAGAATATGTATAAGGTTTGCTGCAGTTATGCTGTGGACACATCATAGTCAACAGGTTTTAGAAAAACAGGTACATAAGCAAATTACAGAAAAGTGCGAAAGTAATTGAGGGTATAGTAGTAGGGAGTATTAACTTCCCCAATATTGCGTGAGTGAGGGGGCTTAGATGGCATGGAATTTGTTGAGTTCAATGTGACATGGGACAATACTCAAACTTATATTAAGAAATGAAACTGTGCAATTGTCAGTGCAGGAACACTTTGGGAACAGTGAACAAGACTCTGTGAGTTTCAACATAGTTATGAGAAGCGATAAGGTTGGTCCTCATGTTGAGATCTAAACTGAAGTAAGGCTGATTTCAAGATTGGGCAAAATGATGGCTCACATGGGAGTCATTTTCAAAGAGATTTAATCAGAGTTTTAAAAGAAACCAAAAAGAGATTTTTTTTCAGGGTATGGTGCATAGTTCTGATTACAACAGTATAGGAAGGATGTGGAGGCTTTGGAGAAGGTGAAGAAGAGGGTGACCAGGGCTAATGGATTAGAGAGTATTAGCCTTAAGAAGCTGGGACAAACTTGAATTATTTTCTCTGGAGATAGTAGCTCCCAAGGGAATCCTAATATGAGAGACATTGATAGGTAGGGTCTGTTTATCCAGGGTAAAAATGTCAAATACTAGAGGACATAGCTTTAAGATTAGAAGGAAATTTAAAGGAAATATGTTTTTTTAAAACACAGGAAGTTGATCACACTGCCAGGAGTATTTGTGGAGGCAAACCAGATAGTGACATTTAGATGGACACGTGAACGTGCAGGGAATGGAGAGAGATGGATCGTGTGCAAGCAGGCAGGTTTAGTTTAAATTGGCACAGACATTGTGGGCTAGAGGTTTATTCTTGGGCTGTATTGTTCTGTGTTCAACGTGTGATGGTGAAAGAAAGTCTGTGATCAGTGATGAGGATATACATCCATAAAACAAACAACTTGGATGTGAATATAGGTGTTATGATTAGTAACTTTGCTGATGGCGTGAAAGTTGGAGGATGGTAGGTTGTCTAAGATTGCAGTACGAGATAAATCAGACAGAAAATTGAGTGGAGAGTTTGCAGATGGAATTTAATCCCATGATTTATCTTGGGAATTCAAAGAGTGGGGGACATATTCAATAAATGGTAGGGCGCTAAGGAATATTGATGAACAGAAGGACCCTGAGGTTCAAGTTGGTAGTTCCCTGAAAATGGAAATGCAGGGTGTTGCAATGATGAACTTATTTACAGAAGCAACAAGCACATATGAGCAACATACTTAAGAAAAACATAAATGATACACAATGTTTACAAGAAATAACACAATTAGAACAAAAAAGTCAATTTTAGTGCAAAATGATCAAAGATGGAACTCTATTACTAAACTGTAGAAGTTAGAGTTGTACTGCTTGGTTCGAAATCTAAATGGTTGAAGGGAGGTAGCTGTTCATGAGCATGGTAGTGTGGAAATTCAGGCACCTAACTCACACAAAATGCTGGAGCAACTCAGAAGGCTAGGCAGCATCAATGGAGGGAGATAAACAGTTGATGTTTTGGGCCATGACCCTAACATTGACTGTTTATTCCACTCCATAGATGCTACCTGTCCTGCTGAGTTCCACCAACATTTTGTATGTGCTGGTTAAAATCTCCAATATATCTGGAAAATCTCTGGTGTATAGTCTTCCAATTACATGGTCTCTGGTTGATGCAGCCTTAATATAGGCTTTCATTCTGCACTGCCACCTTGTGGATTGTAAACAGAGTTGCATATTGTCATTGAAACACTGAAATGTCTGCAGCATGATGGGTATTTTAATATCACATTTGCTATTCCCAAAGCTGCCTTTGGTACAATAGATACTTAGGCAAAATAAGACTCTTCTGCAATTGCCATTAACACATCCTGATTGAAGTGATTGCAGTGGTTTGACAAACTGTTTGCAATCTGCTCAAAATCTTTAAACCAAAATAGATGGTTGAATAGATTGTTAATTGTTGAGACAATTGAGTACTGAAATGGTCTGTTTTACTTTTTTCTAATTTTTGAATTTTGATTGCTTTCAGTATCCTATTTGTTTTTAAGTTTCTATATTTATTCTGTAGTCTTCTGTTTGCAATTCAGTTAATTTAGTACATGGTATTGTTAGGTTTGGTTAGTTTTACCTTCTGCATTACTTTGAGCATAGCTTGCTCCCACGGTTATATCTATCCTCGAGCTTAGTCAGTCAGAACATCTGAAAAGTACTGGCATACAATCTGCAGTGTTGCATGAATGAGCTAAAGAGAAGGTAGTGAGTTAAGTTAATATAGGAGGTGGGGGAAATGGAAGCTGTGAGTAGAATGCAGGAACCTGATAACATTAAAATTGGGAGACAACAAAAGAAAAACAGAGAGAAGGATAGGGACATAAGAACATTGAAGTGAAGTCATTAGAGCCAATGGTTTCCTCTCTTGATGACTAGATTTCTCTGTAGTCAAGGTGGGAGAGAAAAACAGTCGTCTTATCCACCTCCCACGGGCTTCTACCCCGACCTCATGTCAGAATGAAAATCCACATTTGATAAAGAGGCTGAGCAGTGGACTATGGATGGGAGAGGTGTGGGAGGAAGAGAATCATATCAAACAAGATGGCAGAGGATATGATTAGAACTCTATGTGTTCCAGGGAGGAATTCATAGACTGATTGAGTACAGTTGGCTAGGAAGGTGTGGGGATGTTAGAAGCACTTGGCAGTTGGGTAGAGTTGGAGCTGGAAGCATGGTCAGAGAGCTGGATGTGACTCAGGTAGAGAGTGGCCTGTTAGGGAAGCCGTTCGGAGTAGAACTATCCAGCTTGCCATATATTGAGCCAATGCCTTATCTAAAGCCTCACTGAATACTTGCTGCACAATGCTGAACAATCAACTATGTACACTCACTCTCTCTGCCATAATTTCATTTTTCTAATTATGCTTTAAAAGATAAAGGGCCAAGGGATGTGATTTATGACTTCAATTAATCTTTTGCAAATGTCTGACATATTTAATACATTTTCCATTTCAATGAACCAATATCACTCATTTACATTCTGTAAAGCGAAGCACAACCTGAGGATCAGGGAGCTGGAAACTGATACAAATGAGAATCGGGAAGTCTCAATCTATTAGGAATCTGTGAATATTACTGGAGATATGCAGAAACTGAGCCATGACTTGTTTGCTGCAGAGACAAAAGGCAGTGTATTTGCATAAAACAATCTACAGCAATTTTGTTTTCAAACAATGGCAGTTAATCCCCTTCAACCTCAACTCCCTCCCTCAGAGGAACATTGTATTGTTCAACGCCATTGATATGAATGTTTCTGTTTAAATGCAATTAAAAGAATTGGCAGGTTACATAAAATCTAGGAGTCTGTGTTCTAATATGTTGGGATCTATTGTATCTGGTGCTCCCAATGTGGACTCTACATTGGTGAGAGCCGATGTAAATCGGGAGATCGTTTTGTCGGGCACCTCCACTCTTTCTGTCAATAGTGGGATTTCCTGGGGGTCAAACATTTTTGGTCCTAAACCCATTCCCATTTCAACATGGCGGTCCGTGGCCTCCTCTGGTGCCACAATGTGGACAGTCAGGGAGGAGGAGCAACACCTCATATTCTGTCTAGCTAGCCTCAACCTGATGGCATGAACATCGATTTCTCCTTCCAGTAAGTTTTTTCCCTTCTCCTTCCTTCCTCTATTCCTCTGGCCTCCCACCTCTTCTCCTCACCTGCCTATCACCTCCTGTGGTGCCCCTTCCTTCTTCCCTCTCTCCCCTGGCCTTCTCTTCCCTCCTATCAGATTCCTTCTTCTCCTGCTTTTCCACACACCTGGCTCCACCTATCATCTTCCAGCTATCCTCCTCTCCTTTTCCTTCTGGCATCTTTCCTCTTCATTTCTAGTCCTGAAGAAGTGTCTTGGCCCAAACCATCAACTGTTTTTTCATCTTCATAGATGCTGCCTGATCTGTTGAGTTCCTCCAGCATTTTGCATGTGATACTCTGGATTTTCAGCATCTGTAGAATCCCTTGTGTTTGTTCTATTTCTCAGATGGGTCTCCTGAAAAAAAGGTTTAGCCTACCATTTAAAGTAGAAATAAGCGTACTTTTCATCTATAAAATGGCCAGGAATAGCTATCCTTCTGCAATTGATTTATTTACATAACTCAGGACAGGAAATGTCCAAGAGGTGACTTTATACTTGCTTGGCCTCCTGCTTCAGATTCCCTTTTATTCTCAGACAGAAACTGAGACTTCAGGAATGTGTTTAAAATTGGAATTGAGATACAAAATATTCCAGATGCTGAAATCTGGAGCAAAAATAAAGCAAATCTCTGGAGGAGGCCAGCATCTGCAGAGGGAAATGGACCCTTGAGGTTAAGACCCTTCATCAGTCCAAAAATCTGTTCATTGGCCTCTACAAATGCTAATTGGCACACTGAGGTCTTAGGGTCTTGCTTGCCATTTCTTCAGGGGTGAAATCTTAAATTTCCCACATCGAATTAGAGAACAGGAAAATATTCCCATTCTTAAAATTATTAAACTTTGTCAAAAGCATAGTTAACTGTCTATCTTAATATGGGACAATTATTCAGAGCATTCACAACCTCAGACCTAAAAATGTAGTATCAGGCAAAAAAAATTACCTTTGGGATGGGATCATGTTGCAAGCCAGTAGGATAGATACTGATCAAACGTAAGCCAGGAAGCAGGTATCAACTTTTCTGAATGATAAAACTGCATACTAGAATTCTGAAAATTCCCACCCTTTAGTCATTTTCTCCACCTACAGCTTGAACCCGAATGCAATCCCTATGGCCTAAATTATAAACAGGACGACAGTTACATGCATTGACAAACTAATCTACACACATACATGGATCAATCTGAAGGAAATGGCAGTTTGCTCTGCCTTCGGACAATTCAACACCCAACCACAGAAGTTCTTCAATGGATTCCTGCAGACATGAGGAAAGCAAATAAAAAAGCATGTGCTGGAACCTGAAACAAAAACAGAAATGCTGGAGGAACTCAGCCAGTCATGTAGCACGGAATGAGAAACCAGTCAACATTTCAGGCCAGGGCACTTCAGCAGAACAGAGGGGAAAGTGAAGGGTTTACAGTTTTTAAAGCAGGGTTTTAAGGAGGAGGGAAGTGTAAGAAAAAAGCCTATATGGAGATAGGTTAAGGAAGGTCAGTTGATAAAGAACGTGGGTGCAGACTGTTGTCAAGACATTAAAAAAGCAAGATGAGTATGGGGCACAAGCATGACTATGTGAAATAATGAGAGAAATTCACCAGAATTGAACAATCAGTGTTATTCTAGATGTTGCAAAGTACCTAGATCGAGATTAAATTATTTTACTAGTTCAACTTGAGCCTCACTATAATAGTGGAAGAGGTGGCAAACAGACAGGTCAGGATGGGAGTGGAATTGATTTGGCTGTAGCAAGAGGTTCACAGCACCACTTCAGGCTGTGTGCATGTGTTCCACAGAACAGTTATCCGATCTGCGTTTGGTCTGCATTGTAGAGGGGACAACATTATGGACACCAAATTCCGTACATTAGATTAGATGAAATGCTTATGAATCACTGCTTACCACTGATTTGTTGGAGATGGGAAGCTGCTGGGGTTGGAGCAAAGCCCTCCTTACCTACTGGACAAATTCCTGGTGCAACCTCTCTGCTTGACATCCTCAACTTCTCCCTTCCTCCCTGTTCTCCACATTTCCAGAAATCAAGCAACACCTTCCAAGTTTAGCATTCCAGTAAGAGATAGTTATTCAAAGTATTTTCAGGCACAGACCTGTCAAAGTCATATAGATAATTAAAAAATCCAGAAACAAAAATATTCCAGTGTTGAGGATGGAAACAAAATGGTGAGGTATACAGACTATTATTCTAAATTCTATTTGATTTCCTTTGTCATTTTAGAACTTCACATTTATTAAACAGCTTCCTCAAATTCTAGTGTATTCCGGGAATAATGCACATAAAGCACCCACTGAGCATTTCCAATATTTTCTGTTTGCATTTTAGATGCTAAACATCTACAGTGCTTTGCCTTTAAATTAGAAATCTTTGACACCTATTGTGCACAGAGGCACACAGCCCTAATGTAAAAACAGAGAAATTGTGGGTGAATAGAAATCATTCTTGTCATTAAAATATTGCAGTGTGCCTTCTGCTTTTTTTCTGGCAGGAGCATCCTTTGCAGTTCTGCATCTCTGCCAGAGTTGGGAGTAGTGCCTGTTATTGATGGTGGAGAAGAAAACCTGATCATCTCCCTACCCGCTGCCTTCAAAGCCATTATGACCACAGTTGCTTCATTTATGATGCTGAGGACTAAAATAAAGACAATGAAATCATACCATGAAAAGTAATTTGAAAATTAAACCTCAGAAACATAATTCTGAATTGTAAGAAGGCATAGGACATGCAGAATTACAAAAACAACATGCAAGCAATCCACAAGCACAGAGATTACAGTTGGTGGGGAAAATTTAAATAAGATAGTGCTTTCTTTCTAGAGGTAAGGCAGAGGCATACAAAATCAGTAACATTGGGGAAAGGGCTTGGGAAGTGGTTGTTGTTCTGCGCATCAATAAACATATTTGTAATGGGGCAAAAACCAATTGCAAATTAATCTGGCAGCTGGGCCTGGCCACGCTTGATGGTGAAAATGAGAAGGAAGCAGAGAGAGGGCCAGAGTTGTGCCTAAAATTGAAGGCTTGGAGTTAAATAGGGGTCTTGGAGGGGTGTATGTTGCACCCAAACAATCAGGTCCTAGGTTGAGGGGGAGAGACATAGGGTTGGACTGGTTGAAACCTTGGGGCAATTCAGATGTTGGACAGATATTTACTTTTATCAATTGGGCCCCAGTTTGGGTGTGGTTGATAAAGCGGTGGAGGTTTAGGTTGGAAACCAAAAGGCCTCATTTTAGGGAGGGAAGGGAGGGCTTTTAGCAGTGTGATTGGGGGAACAACAATGAAAGGTAGCAAATAATTAAATTAAAGCACGCCAGTTGAGTTGCATTTCCAGCATTGGTCTGGGACCTATTCACAAAAGCCCCATTTTAAAATGTACTGATGTAGAAACTGCAGTGCTATTAAATCACAGAGTATCCAATTACAAGCAGACTTCTAAACAGGATAGTCTAATTTCCTTGACAATTGACTAAAAGAGCATTACCTAACAAACAACTTTGGCAAAGGACTATTTTTGAAAGAATTCACTTTCATTTGCTTATTTCCAGCAAAATGTTACATGACTAATTCTCAAAGCCATGATCTTTAAAAATGATTAAAACAGAGTTGCTGTAGATAAAAATGGAACTGGTTTATTATTGTTGTGTACTTAAGTTCATTCAAAAAGCTTACTGTTCATATAGATCCAATCATTACAACACTGCATTGAGGTAGTACAAGCTAAAGCAATAACAGAATGCAAAATAAAATGTAACAACTGCAGAGAAAGTGCAGTGCAGCTAGACAGTAACATGCAGGGACATAACAAGGTAGATTGTAAGATTACAAAAGAAAAAATCAGCAGATGCTGGAAATCCAAGCAACACACACTAAAATGCTGGAGTTACTCAGCAGGCCAGGCAGCATTTACGGAAAAGAGTACAGTTGACGTTTCGGGCTGAAACCCTTCTTCAGATGAAGGGTCTCAGCCTGAAACATCAATTGTACTTTTTTCCATAGATGCTGCCTGGTCTGCTGAGTTCCTCCAGTAGATTGTGAGATCAAGAGTCTATCTTATCGTACTAGAGAACTATTTACAACTTACAACAGTGGGTAGAAGGGGTTCTCTGGCCAGGAGGTTCATACTTTCTGATTTCTATATCTTCTGCCCAATGGAAGAGATGAGAAGGAAGAATGTCTGGGATGGATGGAATTTTTGATTATGCTGGCTGCTTTACTGAGACAATGAGATGTATCAAAAGAGTCTGTAGAGCGGAGGTTAGTTTATGTGATGTGCTAAGTTGTGCCCAGAACTCTGCAGTTACTTGCAGTCAGGAGCTGAACGGCTGTCATACCAAGACATAATGCAACCTGTTCGGCTGACTTCTATGGGACATTGATAGCAACTGGTAAGGGTTCACAGAGACTTGCTGAAGCTCCCTCTCCTCCTGAGGAATAGAGGTATTAGTGAGCTCCCTTGGCCGTGGTGGACCATGGTTTGACCAGGACAGATCTTTGGTGATGCTCCTTCATAGGAGAATTCAAAACCATGCTCCACTGTTAAGATGGTTACTAAAAATAGGGCAGGTCACTTTATTCAAAGAGTGTTTAGAATTTCAAATTGATTACCACTGATTACCACAGGGAGTGGTTGAGACAATTTCTTGGCTGTTTTCAAAATGAAAAGATGTGCAGCAAGATAGGGGTTAGACAGATGGAATGCATAAAAACTCTTTTAGAATGTAAACAGCAGTAGAAACAGACAAGTTAAGACAAGTTGCCTATTTCTGATTTCCCCCATTGTATCTCCTCTACCTAATAAAGTGGCCACTAAATGCATGTTTGTGGTCTTCTGCTGCTATAGCCCATCCATTTCAACATTTGATATGCTGTGCATTCAAAGATTCTCTTCTGCATACCACTGTTATAACAAGTGGTTACTTGAGTTACTGTCACCTTCCTGTCAGCTTGAACCAGTCTGGACATTCTCCTCTGACCTCTCTCATTGACCACGGGTTTTCACCCACAGAATTGCTGCTCATTGGATTTTTTTTTGGTCTTTGTACAATTCTCTGTAAACTCTAGTGATGGTTGAGTGGGAAAATTCCAGTAGAGCAGCAGTTTCTAAGGTACTGAAACCATCCTGTCTTGTACCAATAATCATTCCATGGTCCAAACCACTTAGTTCATATTTCTTCCCCATTCTGATGTTGGGTCTGAACAACAACTGAACCTCTTGACCATGACTGCATGCTTTAATGTATTGATTTGCTGCCACATGATTGGCTGATTATATATTTGCATTAACAAGCAGGTATACAGGTGAACCTTATAAAGTGGCCACTGGGTGTATATTCTCTGCAAACTGTTTGTCTTGACAAGGTGAAGATGAATGCGCACATCCATCCATCTGCACTTTTGGCTGTCCACATTCAGTATTGTCATACTCAGTAACTACTATGAACCAACATCTCTGGCAACGTCATCCATGAACCACGATGGTATAATCTTCAGGGTTGCTGATGTGTTAAGATGCTTACATACAGCTTTTTGATCCATCATTTCTACCAAGGCTGTAATTATAGAATTGCTTAATGGTTCCACTGAAATTCAGAAAAGGGAATCTGCATATTTTCTTACATAACCTGTGTCATTAGTGCATTTAGTATTTGGTTCTGAGAAATCAGATTCTCTTTAAATAGATACATGCTGTGGTTTCTTGCCTGAGCTTGACTAATCACCTCAGAGAGAGCAAATAAAACTTAATGTCAGTTACCATGAATTGTGAAGTAACTCTTCAAGAATAATTATTTTGCTCTGATTTGCATTCCAAAAGACCATAAGACATAGGAGCAGAATTAGGCCATTCAACTTATTGAGTCTGCTTCACCATTCAATTATGGCTGATGTATTTTCCTTCTCAACCCCATTCTCCTTCCCACTCCCGTAACCTTTGGTATCTTTACTAATCAAGAACCTATTGCAGATGTTGTTACTTTATTCAAGAAAGGGAGTAGAGATAGCCCAGGAAATTATGGACCAGTGAGTTTTACTTTAGTGGTTGGTAAGTTGATGAAGAAGATCCTGAGAAGCAGGATTTATGAACATTTGGAGAGGCATAATATGATTAGGAATAGTCAACATGGCTTTGTCAAAGGCAGATTGTGCCTTACGAGTCCAATTCAATTTTTTGAGGATGTGACTAAACACATTGATGAAGGAAGAGCAGTAGATGTAGTGTATATGGATTTCAGTGCAGCATTTGATAAGGTTCCTCATGCAAGGCTTATTGAGAAAGTAAGGGGGCATGGGATCCAAGGGGACATTGCTTTGTGGATCCAGAACTGGCTTGCCCAGAGAAGGCAAAGTGTGGTTGTAGACGGGTCATATTCTGTGTGGAGGTTGGTGACCAGTGGAGTGACTCAGGGATCTGTTCTGCGACCCCTACTCTTTGTGATTTTTATAAATGACCTAGATGAGGAAGTGGAGGGATGAGTTAGCAAATTTGCTGATAACACAAAGGTTGGAGGTGTTGTGGATAGTGTGGAGGGCTGTCAGAGGTTACAGTGGGACATTGATAGGATGCAAAAATGGGCTGAGAAGTGGCAGATGCAGTTCAACCCAGATAAGTATGAGGTGCTTCATTTTGGTAGGTCTAATATGATGACAAAATATAGTATTAATGGTAAAACTCTTGGCAGTGTGGAGGATCAGAGGGATCTTGGGGTCCAAGTCCATAGGACACTCAAAACTACTGCACAGGTTGACTCTGTGATTAAGAAAGCATACGGTGCATTGGCCTTCATCAATCGTGGGATTGAGTATAGGAGCCGAGAGGTAATATTGCAGCTATATAGGACCCTGGTCAGACCCCACATGGAGTATTGTGCTCAGTTCTGGTCACCTCACTATAGGAAGGATGTGGAAACTATAGAAAGGGTCCAGAGGAGATTTACAAGGATGTTGCCTGGATTAGGGAGCATGCCTTATGGGAATAGGTTGAGTGAATTTGGCCTTTTTTCCAATAGAGTGACGGAGGATGAAAAGTGACCTGAGGTGTATAAGATGATGAGAGACATTGATCATGTGGATAGTCAGAGGCTTTTTCCCAGGGCTGAAATGGCTAGCACAAAAGGTCACAGTTTTAAGGTGCTTGAAAGTAGGTACAGAGGAGATGTCAGGGGTAAGTTTTTTTTACGCAGAGAGTGGTGAGTGTGTGGAATGGGCTACTGGCAACAGTGGTGGAGGCAAATTCAATGGGGTCTTTTAACAGACTCCTGGACAGGTACATGGAGCTCAGAAAAATAGAGGGCTATGGGTAACCCTAGGTAATTTCTAAGGTACAGACATGTTCGGCACAGCTTTGTGGGCCAAATGGGCCTGTATTGTGCCGTAGGTTTTCTATGTTTCTATTAACCTCCACTTTAAATATACCCAATAACTTGGCCTCCACAACCATCTTTGGCAATGAATTCCACAAATTCACCATCCTCTGGCTAAGGAAATTCCTCCTCATCTCTGGTGTAAAGGGACAATCTTCTATTCCAAGGCTATGCCCTCTTCATCCTAGGATCCCCCACTATTGGAACCATCCTTTCCAATTTCACTCTATCCAGGCCTTTCAATATTTAGTAGGTTTCAATGAGATCCCCCTTCATTCTTCTAAAATCCAGTGAGCACTGGCCCAGAGCTATTGAATGTTCCTCATATGTTAACCCTTCCATTCACAGAAACATTCTCATGAACCTCCTCCGGACCCTCTCCAAAACCGCTCACAATTTTCCAAGTGCAGTCTAACCAATGCCTTATAAATGCTCAGAATTACATCCTTGCTCTTATATTCTAGTCCTCTCAAAATGAATGTTACGTTGGATTTGCTTCTCTTACCAGCTCAACCTGCAAGTTAACCTGAAGGGAATTCTGCAAAAAGACTCCAAAGTCCCTTTGCACCCCTGATTTTTGAATATTTTCCCCCTTTAGAAATAGTCCATGCCTTTATTCCTTCTACTAAAGTGCACAGCCATACACTTCCCTACACTATATTCCCTCTGCCACTTTTTTTGCCCATTCTCCTAACCTGCCCCTTCTGCAGACTTGCTGCTTTCTCAACACTACCTGCCCCTCCAGCTATCTTTGTATCACCTGCAAACTTGGTCACAAAGGCAACAATTCCACCATTCAGGTCATTAACATATAGCACGAAAAGTAATGACCCGACCAACCCCTGTGAACACCACTAGACACTGGCAGCTAACCAGAAAAGTTCAAGTTCAATTTCAAGTTGTTTTACTCCAAGTGAACACCGGAGGGCAGAACCGCTGGGAGGGGCAAGCCCCCAGCCCAGCATGGACGTTGCACGACAAGACAATGACTGGCAGTTATTCTGCACACTGCCTTCACGCACCGTCTCCAGTGCCTCTCTGTGGAGGGCAGCAACGGTCCATAGCACATCCAACTCCTGCAGCCCCTCCACTACTGAGCAACTTGTTGATGGGGTAGACCTGCAGTACTTGAAGTTCTTAATATCCAGCAGTCTGTTGTGATCAAAAAAAGACAAAAACATTTTTATTTGGCCATAGAGAGGCCACTGCATCTGAACTCTCTGCTATCTTATGGAAGGCTCCTTTTATTACCATTCTTTGCATTCTGCCCGTCAGCCAATCTTCTATCCATGCTAGTATCCTTTCTGTAATACCATAGGTTCCTATCTTGTTTAGCAGATCCACATGTGGCATATTGTCAAAGGCTTTCTGAAAATCCAAGTTAATAACATCCACTGACTCTCCTTTATCTAGCCTGTTCCTACGTATTTGCCAGGCAAGGAAAGACTGCTGTCTTCGGTCTATTTTATTGTGCCAAAATCTCAGCTTTAGTGGATGGTAATATCATACCAAATACTGAAGTCAGACTAATTGGCCCCAAATTTCCTGTATTTTGCCTCCCTCCTTTTTTTTTACCTCTCTCAGAACACTGAGGTGTAGTCCATCTTGTCCAGATGACTAATCTACCTTCCTTAATCTCATTCCCGAAAAACTTTGTTAAATACATCTTCATTAATAATGCATCTTTAGTTATTTGCCAAATGTGCTGATGCATTTAATTGGCTTCATATACAACCCAGTATAAATACTGCTCTCATTTCGAAACCAAAGGCTATGATGTTCCATTAATTCAGAAGCTTGACAACTGATCACGCAAGTATTTTTTAAAATTACATATGCTGTTTCCTTTAGACATAAGGCCAGGAAATTACTATGCAAGCTTTTCATGGAAGAACAAATTGGGCTGGATGGGGAATGAGGACAGTGAAGGTAAAAACAGATGGACAACTGACTGGATATTGGGCATCTTGAACAGGCACAGTTTAATAAAAAAAAAGTCGAAGACCTGCTAATCTTTACAGTGTTAAGCCATCTACAACTGCTTCATTCATTGGGATCTATAAATTCCAGTTGAATTTCTAATATTGGTGTATGGCTCTGATCTGAACTTTAATAACTCTTTCAAATGGATATGCTGCACCTCACTCTCACATGGAAAATCACTTTTTAGACTGTTGCCTTTATGATAAAACTCAATAGGAACATCTTAATCAACAGTTAAGTCACCCATATTTTTGTTTCGGTGGTATCTTAAGTAATACTGTCATGTGCTTTGGACACACTCGATGCCAAGTTGACTGAACCCTTTCCACTACGTGCCCAAAGTACAAATTCCTCCCAGTAGCTTTCTTGTCTTTGCCCATGGATCCTGCATGAAACTCATCCAAGATCTGTATTGGGGACAACTCTTCCACGTTCTCTCATTAAACACGATGATCTGCTGATAACATAACCCTTCTGTTGTAGAATGCTTTCAATTCGGCATTCGAGTACATCCAAACTGGATTAACCTCTAAGACTTTGAGCACAAACTTGATTCAAGAGAATATCTCTCCATGCATTTGCTACAGCTGTGACTGGAAAACTGTCAGCTACAAGATAAAATGGGAAGAAAATCATGCTTTCACCACACAATCAGAATCACCAGAGCATCTTCAGCCTTACAGAGCATTAAAGTGGATGAGTGCCCAAGTGCTGTCCCAATGCGTCTTCATCTATGTGACGGGATAGAGAGGAAACTGCTGAGCTGCTTATGGATATGTTTGCTTCATTATTAGCCACTGCTGAAGTTACTAATGACTGAAAGTTTGCTAATATTTTTCCAGTGTTTAAAAAAGCTCGTAAGGACAAGCCAGGGAACTACAGGCCAGTGAGCCTGACATCAGTTGTAGTTTTTGGAGGGAATTCTGAGGGACAGTACCTTTTCCACCCACCTAATTTCACCTATCATTTTCCAGCTAGCCTCCTTCCCCTCGCTCCACCTTTTTATTCTAGTATCGTCCCCCTTCCTTCTCAGTCTTGAAGAAGGGTCTGGGCCCCAAACGGCGACTATCTGTTCATTACTTTAGATGCTGTTTGACCTACTGAGTACCTCCAGCATTTTGTGTGTGTTGCTATGGATTCCCAGTGTCTGCAGAATTCGTCGAGTTTCGTATCTACCAACACTTGGATAGACTGAGTCTACTTAGGAGGAGACTTTGGGCGTGGGAAGTCATGCTTGATGAACCTTTTAGAGATTTTTGAAAAAGTAACTGAAAAGGTAGATGAGGAAGGGCTCTGAATGGTGTCTATTCAGACTTTAGCAAGCCCTTCGACAATTTCTTGCATGGTAGTCTGGTCTGGTAGATCAGATCCCGTGGAATCCAGAGAGAGATTCAAAGCTGACACAAAGGATAGTGGTTGAAGATTGCTTCTCAAACTTAAGACTGGTGTCTAGTGTTGTGCCACAGGGTTGGCATTGTGACTCCTATTACTTCCACTTATATAACAATTTAGATGCAAATGCACAAGGCTTGATCAATAAATTTGGGAATCACATGAAATTAGGAGGTGTTCTTGACAATGAAGCAGGATATTGTAGAATACAAGGGAACCTTGATCATTCAAGGAAATGGGCTGAGGCGATGCAAATGGATTTCAGTACAGATATGTGTGAGATGATACAGAAACTCCAAGATGGCGGCGCGACGCAGCTTGCAGCGGCCACTCCGGAAATGATTATCTGTTATTTGTGAAGTGCGGTGCCATGCACAATCATAATCGATTGAAAATGGACGTGGAAGCACGGAGAAACATCGGGAAATTCCAGGAAGAACGACTTTCATTGCTGCTGCTGCTGTGAGGTCCGGGACTCTGCTGGGAAGAACAGGCCCCCAGTCCTCAGGGTCGTGTTGCCAATGGCCGTTGGCGGGGCCGTCTTAATACGCTCGGCAGAGGATGGTGCTCGGAGAAGCTGTGCCGAAGGGGATGGTCGTCGGCTCGGAGGTTCGACGGACTCAGGTCGCTTTCGGTGTGCGAGACTGGTTTCGACGGAGCTTCCATTATGTGCCGCGTCTGCGAGGCTGAGTCAGGCGGTGCCTTGGAAGTCCATAGTGGGGGTATTCCCTTCTGCCGCCAGCGTGGGATGGCGAGTCTGTTGGGACTCTGGGGACTTGTGGAAACTGTGGCGATTTCTTTTGAACTTACAGTCCTTTAACATCTTGGACTTTTTTTTACTGTGCCCATAGTCTGTTTTTTTTAAATCAATTATGCTATTGTTTGCACTGTTGTAACTATATGTTGTAATTATGTGGTTTTGTGCAGGTCTTGTAGCTTTAGTTTTTGGTCTTGTTTTTGTCTGGTGAATTTGGAGCTCCTTTCCGGGGAATGCATTAGACGGTAGCGCAATATTAATACGCAGCAGCCTCTCCGGACTCTGGATTGGGGATTGCCAAATGTTACATGCATTTTCTGGTGTAGTCTGTTTTGTCATATGCTTTTGTGATATCATTCTGGGGGAACGTTATCTCATTTTTTAACTGCATTGCATTTGTGGTTTCTAAATGACAATAAACTGAATCTGAATCTGAATTTTGAAAAGTCAAACCAGCATAGGACATATACTGTGAATGATAGGTCACAGGGAAGTGTAATGGAACAGATGGATTTAGGAGTGCAAGTGCATAATTCATTGAAAGTGGCATCACAGGTAGATAGGGTGGTGAAAAGTTTAGCCCACTGGTCTTCATCAGTTAGAGCACTGGGTATTGCAGTTGGGAAAGTACGTTGCAGTTGTATAAGTCATTGATGAGACCACACTTGGAGTACTGTGTACAGTTTTGTCACTTTTAGGAAAGATGTAGTTAAGTGTGAAAGAGTGCAGAAATATTTACAAGGACATTTCCAGGGCTTGAAGGTCTGAATTTTTGGGAGAGCTTGGCCAAGCTTTATTTCTAGGAATATAGGAGAATGGAAGGTGTCTTTATAGAGCTGTTTGAAGTTAAGAGAGCCATAGATAAGGTGGACAGAGACGGTCTTAACCCCAGGTTAGTGGTGACCAAAAGCTGGGGACATGGATCTAGGGCGAGAAGGTAAAGATTTAAATGAGACCTAAGGAGCAACTTTTTCACGAGCTGATGGTGAGTAAATAGAATAAGATGCCAGAGAAATTGGTTAAGGTAGGTGCAATAAAAACATATAAAAAGCACTTGGAAAAGCACATTGAGATGCAGGTCTTGGCATGGTATGGGCAAATGTGGAAAATTGGAGCTAGCTTTTTTCTGTGTTCAATTGTCAAAGGATTTCCTTCTGTATTGCATTGTTCTAATTTATTGCTGTGTAGATTTCCTTGCCGATGCTTTGTGCTCTTTCTTCTAAGATAAATAGCTTTTTCTCATAAAAGAATAGGTGCAAGGGATATGGCTGCCTTTACATTGGTAACACAAACTCATACCAGTCAACACACACAAAATGCTGGTGGAACACAGCAGGCCAGGCAGCATCTGTAGGAAGAAACACTGTCCGTGCTTGCTCTTCATACCAGTCACATCATTGGGGCAGACCAATGATGTTCCTGGAGCAGAGCTCCTCACTGCTTCTTTTGAACTACTGTCCTCCGTCACATCTGTACTTGGCAATGGGTGTAATTCTTTAGCAGGTTTCCACTGAGGCTGCAATTTTGCAAGCCAGAACAAATGGTGAGACTGCTAATGCATAACAGCTTAGATGTGATTCAGTCATCATTCATGCCACACACAAATCTTTCCCACAGTACATGGTCCCCAAAGCTGCAGTGTTTTGAGAAGATTTTCAACTCAATAATACCACTGATTGTTTCTCCAATTTTCTAATTCCATGTGCCAACTTTAAAGCATTGCAATATCACAAGTGACAGTGGGTTAAACACTATTCCAAATTCTGTACCATCTCTGTAAAAGATACATATTTGGCTTTCTGTGGAATCACCAAATTTTTAAAAAAGCTGCAGTATTTTTCAATGCCAATCTGTGTCATTAATTATCTCTCACTGCAGCTTTCAGTCATTGTGATCTTCTAGCTCAGTACTATTATTAGTCAGTAAAAACATTTCTATCCCTTACAAGTAGGCTGTGAATGTCCACACTCAGACTGCCTATAGAGCCTCTTTGCACCTGTGTTACTGGAATTTAATAGGTAAAGGAACGAAATAGTAACTCGCGTGCAAATAGTTACCATTACTGAATGCAAAGCCACTCATTGCACTTAAGTGAAAATGGTCTCCAGCATCTGAACCATAGATGCTGGAGATCTGAAATTTAAAAAAAGGAAATGCTGGAAACATGTAGCAGATCAGGCAGAATCTGAGAAACAGGATTAAAGTTTTACTGGCACACGAGTGAATCTGCAGATGCTGGAAATAAATAAAAACACAAAATGCTGGCAGAACTCAACAGGCCAGACAGCATCTATGGGAGGATGTAGTGACGACGTTTCGGGCCGAAACCCTTTATCAGGAGTCACTCCTGATGAAGGGTTTCAGCCCAAAATGTCATCACTGCCTCCTCCCATAGGTTCTGTCTGGCCTGCTGAGTTCTGCCAGCATTTTGTGTTTTTAAAGTTTTATTGTTGGATTCTATATCAGAATCAGCAAAGAACACGGACAAAAGAATAAAAGAATTGTGAAATCAAGGGCTACAGTACATGCTGTGCTAATAGAAATCCAATATCACAGTGTACCTTGTGCTTCCAGTCTTATTTTTCAGTTTTTAGGACAATTGTCATTTCACGCATTTATTTTGCTCCACTTGCTCCAATTCTGTGTTTTCGCCTACAGTTTCTGTGGGGTCTCATGAAGAGTGTCAACAAGTGATACTCTGGTAATGTTGCAAGAGTCTTTTCAATGGCTTTATTTTCTCTAGGTATCAACCATAGCAAGATTACCCCCATTGGCAAATTAATGTTTATAAATGGGTCTAAAAACCAATCTTATGTTAGTGGTAAGCCCCAACTATAGAAATCACTGGTAGACACCATGAGCTTCAGAACAAGGATGTGTAATTAATTGCTGACTAATACCTAATACATATATTACATCATATGAAAGATGATGTCACTATGTATTGTACAGGTATGACATCTTTACATTCCTAGATACAAATATGTCACACTCATCTCACAGCTGTAGTAGTTACAAAGGCTGAAATTATGGCCACTCTGATTAACAGTAGATTGTCACATCCTTTTTCACAAAAATGGATTCAGACTCCTTGCAAAGGTTTTCTCTGCTATTCCCACATTTGCAATGGTGTTTCCTTAGATATTGATTTGCTGTGCTGGCAGAGAGCACATTGACTCAATGCCCCCTCAAGATCAGGATCAAATCTGACGAGAAAAGAAAAGTACAAACAGTTGCTGCCATTGTCTCACACATCACTGTGTTCTGTATTTAACTTAGTCAACGTATTGATCTTAAATGAGAAATTACTACATTGCACATGCCTCTGGTAAAATACTCTTCATCACAGGGTGATGTGTTTCTATAGAATTAAAATAGCCTTAGTCAATTATGTTTCCTAAATTTGACACCAAAAAATCATCACTCACTTGAGTAGGGCTTTAAATGACTGTAACAAATCTGCCATCATTTAGACCCAAAACTGGAGGCTGAAATAATGATGTGGGTCATAGAATGTTAAAAAGTATTATCTTCACTTCTTCAAATACATGCTGGCCAACAGATCTGATAACTTAATATTATTTGGTCACATGGGTGAACTATGTGATTAAAGTTAAAAGTAAATTAAACACTATTCTAGGCAATGTATCCAGCACTTATGTTCTACTTTGAGGTCCTGTGTTCCATCAGTGCTGAACTGCAAGAGCAGAGTTACTTATCATTACAATTATAGAAGACTTGGGTCCAAAAATCCAGCAATAATTTGTGTTCCAAAAAGGAGATGATAGGACTTACACTAAATGTCATGGCAAGTCCCCCTTTTTCTACTTGTACATAGTTTATTTTGCATTCCATCAAAGCGCAGGACATAAAAGGAGTTTGTTTTTCCTGGCCGTCATCCATCTCTGCCTTAATATTATAGCCTGAAGCATTGCAAGCTAATATTAATTCATAGTTGGTGTTGTAATGGACAATAAAAATCTTTACTACCTAACTATATTTTACATATATTGTAAGCACATTGTTCGTTTTACCTTTAGGTCTTTCTCTGTTAATGGGGAAATGTCAAATCTGGTAGGAAACATTCTACCATTCGATTAAATAACCTCTGTTCAGCTACATTCTTAAGTTTTAGAACCTTTAAAATGATTTCAGAATTTTTATCCTTGTTCCTTTTTTTATAGGTTGGAAACTGCTTGCATCCACTCATAAACAATGATAAAAACTACTTCACGGAGTATAAAAGCACAATTGTTTTGCTTTAATTTCAAATATCGGTTTTGTACCTCTGCCACAATTTGACAATTTTTTTTCCCTCAGTATACCAATTTCATGGATGTGGTTATCTTTAGATATCTACCACAGAAAATTTGTTTTAAAAAGTATCTTGCATTATGGTAAGGTTATCTAGGGCAGCCAGCCTTCAATTTGACATACTGTTTATTGATTATAACTCATAATTTTAAAAAGAATTATTGATTTATTTTTGAGGATGACAAAGTCGATGCTAAAATCAGTATTCCTCATTTCCCTTACATGGATTAGAGCACAATGTCTTCTCGAGTAACCAAACTCTTTCTGGAATCGGGTGGTGTCTCCCAGGGTTTCGATCCAGTGACAATGAAGTAATGGTGAAATATTTCGGAAGTCAGAATGATGTATGACTTAGATGGGATCCTGCAGTTGATGTCCTTGCCCTTCTTGATCCCAGCTTTAGGAGATGCTATTCAAGGAACCATTGCAATAAACTGGAGTGCAGTTGTAATGTTTGAATTTCCATTACACATCTGTATGGTTAACAATGGAGAGACAATGAAAAACAACCTTCTTCAAAAGCAGTTTCAAGCACACAGATATTGGACATTTATCAGTCAATCCACAAAATCAATTTCTTTAGTCTCTGTTAAGAAACCCATCGAAATTGAAAAATAATGAAATGTTCAAAATTTATGACCTTTAACATTATTTCCACTGGTATATAGTTAAAGTTTTCCTTAAATTTCTTTATCACCTCTGCAAAGAGGCATCCATTGTTTTTTTGACCTATGAGTAAAGCGGATGAAGTGCTGTACATTTCTGATCTAATTTTAGTTAAGATGATTATTTTCTTCTTTTGAATTGTTTGTTGGACAATTCAGCTTTTTACGAACTGTTTTCTGATTCTGAGATACTATTGGCTCTAAATAAATACTTCCATGAACTCAATATGTAGAAAAAGATTCTAAACCCTTTTGGGACTTACAAATTTTCCTAGTCACTTCCTTCAAATTTCATTTGCACCATTAAGTGATGATTGGCCATAAGGCAAATCTTTCTCATAATTTTGAGAATTATTCATTCAACTATGCATCATTCTGTCCCCCAATTTAACAATACAAGTTTATTAAACACAATCCCTACATTACAGAACCCAGTGAGCCCTTTGAAACCTTTCTCCCTGACATAGATGAAGACTGTGTTAGATGTAAAAACAGGGTCAATACATACTTTGTGTTGAGCTAGCAGTTGCTGGTACCTTGGCCCCTTGCTTTTGTTGTAGGCTGTGCTGCTTCTACGGTGCTGCTAAGAAAATAACAGATATTGCTACTGCACATGCCTTTCTGATTACTACCGCTTCACTTGTTTCTGCTTAATATACAGTACAACTAAGTTTTGAAATAAACACTTTCTTTTTCCCACATAACTTCAATCCCCCAGAATTTTGTGATGTCTTCTATACACTATGTGTTAACATACTCAATTCACTGGATTCTGATTTATTAAAAAAGGAAAACATGTAATACCTAAATGAAAAACATGCCTCTTCACCCTTCAAGAATGAGTTACTGCTTACGCGGTAAGGCAAGCCTATCACATAAATTTCATGTCCAATAAGAGCATAGTAGTCTATAAATGGAAATAGTTTATAATAAGCAGTGCGAAGAATCCCTCCCTATTAATGATCATAAAGTTTGCAGACAGTGTTAATAATATCTCTTGAATATTACCTAACTACAAGTCAGATGTTTAAGAGAGTTATTAAACACAAATCAATAACAACTCAAAAATTGCAGAGATGAGATATGAAAAAATCACTCATGCCCCATTAAATGTATTGATCTTCTCTCTGTTAGAGGGTAACTTATTATATATTGCTGATACGTTGCTGGTTTGGACTAATGATGAAGGAATCATTGAATTGTTTTATGGTCATCCAAATCTATTTTCAGGATAATAATCCTGTTTTTGGTTGCCTTTTTACATGTCAAGTACTCATAGTCTTAGCTGTGAAAATCTGCAGATGCTGGAATTCCAGAGTCCTTGATGAGTCCTGATGCGGGGTTTTAGACTGAAACATCGACTATTTACTCTTTTCCATAGATGCTGCCTGGCCTTCTGAGTTCCTCCGGCATTTTGTCTGTGTTGCACCATTAATTATTGTTGACCACAATCCTGCCAAGGAGTGGGACTGACTGAAATAGGACAGACAGTAAACCTGTGTGTTTGATGACTTCGAGAAAAGCGAGTAAGAGATCACTTTATCTGAAGAACTTGACTGATTGACGGCACCAGCTATTTTTGCAGCTCCTCCGGTAACAACCTGACAATAACAATCAGGACCCATCTTCTAAAGGATGTAAGTCAGCATGAACCTTGTAAGACTGTCTCATTTTCTACAAACCCCCACAAATACTAAACAATACAGTGACAGTAAAATGCCAGAACAGAAATGAATAGATTTGACTTGAAGTTTAGCAGTACCTTTCAACATTTCTATTTTACTTTTTAATATGTTATGGACATTTAAATGGAAAGTTCCCAGTAAAACAAATTTGGGGGCAATCATAATGTAGAAGTTGGTTCCATCCATTGATTCTAATATGAATAAAACAAGAATAGATTCATACATACTAATCTATTCATATGTATCATAGATTCATACACTTAGGATATTCAGCACCAACTGGACTGCTTTTGGCTTACTAAGTACAGTTTGTTAGTGCCCACCACAAGATTTCTTAAAGTGGAGTGGCTTTGTGCCTGCAGGTAGTTCCACTCAACATGCCAGAACTGGGAACATCAGTGAATGCCCCAGAACAAGAGGAGCTGTGCTTCTCTTTTTTTTCTTCTACAGGAGCCAAGATCTGAGAGAATATTGGAATATTGCTTTAACTTTTTACTGCATTTTTTCTCAGAGAGCCACATTCTTTCTAAAACGTGCTGATTAAAACTGGAGACAACAATCCACTTCTGGCTCTGGAAATGTTTTGTGCAAGTTCAATAAAAAAAACGCTACCTCTGTACTTTGAAACTCCAAAACTATAAAAAAGAAAAGGACAGGAACCATGGGGACATATGTGTGTAGTTCATTCTTTCTTTAGTGAGGCACTCACATATGAAATGATGGCATAATGACTTCTGCCATTCACGTACTTTTATAAATAACTCATAATAAAATATGTAAACAACAAATAATGCTTAATTAAACAATATATTTACAATATTACTGAAATATTTAGTACAAACCACTGATTACTGCTTAGCTATAAACTCCAACACAATATAGAATGCAACGTGACTATATATATAGTATTCTATATAACACAACAGCTATATAGGTGTACACAGCATATTAAATTTTAAATTGTCTTATTCAGACCTAGTGATTTAATCACTGTCGAAGATTTCATTTTCATGTGGGCTTACTCAATGAATCAATAGAATAATAACCATAACAAAATCAAAGAAAGAGCACATAACTAGGGAGTTCAGCCAGAGAGTAGAAGACAACAAACTGTGCAAATACAAAAAGAAGAAATAATGATAAATAAATTATCAATAAATATTGAGAACGTAAGATGAAAAGTCTTTGAAAGTGAGTACGTTGGCTGTGGGAACATTTCAATGATGGGGCAAGTGAAGTAGAGTAAATTATCCCCTTTTGTTCAAGAGCCTGATGGTTGAGAGATAGTGACTGTTCCTAAATCTGGTGGTGTGAGTCCTGAGGCTCCTGTATGACCTTTCTAAACACAAAGTACACTGCAGATGCTGTGGTCAAATCAACATGTACAAACACGTTGGAGGAACTCAGCAGGTCGGGCAGCATCCGTTGAAATGAGCAGTCAGCAGTCAGTCAATGTTGACTGCTCATTTCAACGGATGCTGCCCGACCTGCTGAGTTCCTCCAGCGTGTTTGTATGTGTTGTACGACCTTCCTGATGGCAGAATGTGAGAAGAGAGCATGAGCTGAGTGGTGGAGGTAGCTGATGATGGATGCTGCTTTCTTGTGACAAAGCTCCATGTAGAGGGCTTTACCCATGATGGACAATTTCTTCATAATTGTAATTACATGCTGAACATGCTGGGCCCAGCACAGGTCCTCTGAAATGATAGCAATTAGGAATTTAAAGTTGCTAAGCCTCTCCACCTCTAACGTTCCGACGAGGACTGGCTCATGGACCACTGCTTCCCTTATCCTGAACTCTATAATCCGCTCCTTGGTCCTGCTGACATTGAGTAAGAGGTTGTTGTTATGACACCACTCAGCTAGATTTTCATCCTCCCTCCTATATGCCGATTCATCACCTTCTTTGTTTTAGCCTATGACAATGGTGTCATCAGCAAACTTAAATTGGATCTGTGCTTAGCCATACAGGCACAAGTGTAAATTGAACAGAGCAGGGGACTAAGCACACAGCCTTGTGGTGCACCTGTGCTGATGGAGATCATGGAGGAGATGTTCTTGCCAATCCAAACTGGCTGAGGTCTGCAAGTGAGGAAATCCAGGATCTAATTGCACAAAGAGATATTGAGGCCAAGGTCTTGGAGCTTATTGATTAGTTTTAAGGGGATGATGATATTGAATACTGAGCTGTAGTCGACAGAAAGCAACCAGATGTATGCATCTCTGCTGTCCAGATGTTCTGGGCTTGAATAAAGAACTAATGAGATGGCATCTGCTGAGGACTTGTTGCTCCGGTAGGCAAATTGGAACGGATCTAAGTCACTTCTCAGGAAGAAGTTGGTAAGTTTAATATCCAACCTCTCAAAACACTTCATCGCTCTGGATGTAAGTGCTACTGGGCGATAGTCATTGAGGTAGGTCACTACACTCTTCTTGTGCACCAGTATAACTGGAACCTGCTTGAAGCAGGTGGTTACAACACTCTGCTGAAGTGAGAGGTTAAAGATCTCAGTGAACCCACCAGCCAGTTGATCAGCACAGGTCTTTATTACTTAGCCAGGTACCTCATCTGGGCCAGGTGCTTTTCATAGGTTCACCCTCCTGAAGGCTGCTCGCATGTTGGCCTCAGAGACTGAAATTATAGAATCATGGGGGATATAGAAGTTCATGATGGTTCCTCCATGTTTTGATGGTCAAAGTGAGCATAGAAGGCACTGACGCCATCTGGAAGTGAAGCCCTGTTGTCTCCTTCATCGTTTGATTTAACTTTATAAGAGGTGATAGTATTCAAGTCCTGCCACAACTGCCAAGAATCCTTCATTGATTCGAGTTTGGTCTGGGATTACCACTTCACATGTGAGACAGCTTTCTGCTGATCCTACCTAGCCCTCGTGTAACTTTCTTGGTCACCAGACTTGAATGCCTCTGATCTGGCTCTCAGCAGATTGCAGATCTCATGGTTCATTCAGGGCTTCTGATTCGGGAAGATTGTGAATGATTTTGTGGGGACACACTCATCTAGAGCTGTTTTAATAATGTCTGTGACAGCCATGGTATATTCATTCTGATCTGTAGATGAGTTCTCCAACGTGGCCCAGTCCTCTGACTCGAAGCAATCCTGAAGCAACTCTTCTGCCTCCACGACCATCTCTTTGCTGTCCTAACCTCCAGAGCATTGCTTTTCAGTCTCTGCCTGTATGAAGGTAGGAGAAAGACAGCCAAATGATCAAATTTCCTGAAATGCTCTGGACATGGAAAGGTATAAGTGATCTAGTATGTTGGGGCTTCAAGTGCTACAGATTATATACTGCTGGTAACTGAGCAGCATTTTCTTTAAACAAACCTGGTTGAAGTCTCTGACTATGATTTGAAATGCACTGGGACGGATTGCTTCTTGTTTGGAGATGGCCTTGTGCTGTATCACAAGGGCTTAATCATAGTTGGCCTTAGTGGTATGTAAACTGCAATGAGGATCATGGATGAGAACTCCTGAGGTAAATAGAATGCATCGCATTTGATGGTTAGGTGTTCCAAGTCAAAGGAACATGAGCTCAACAAAACTGCTACATTGGTGCACCACCAAGAGTGTATCATGAAACACACACCTCCTCCTTACTTCTCTCACAATTAACTCAGCTCTCCTCAATAGATTAAGAATCGTTTCCAGATGACATCAAATGCAATGTCCACTGTGTAGGAGAGTGGTCAGTTTTGTCCTTATTCTTTCCGAGAACCCACTTTTGATCATCTCTGTAGTCCCTCGACTGGACTGCTTGTCCAGGAGCCCTCAATCTGTCTCTGCTGTTCTACTGCATATACCTTCTGAGACTGAGTTTGAGGAGATTCCAGTGTGAATGTGAGTGATGACTCAGATCAGTATGGCTGGTGAGTTATTGATAGTGATAGGCGGGGAGGAAATGGGTGAGCTTCTGATTCAGTCTTCATGTAGTGTGTTCTGCTGACATTGCCGGCAGTACATTCTTTAGACTTTGGACAAACTTTTCCACCAAGCCACTTGTGGCTGAGTGGTACAGAGCAGATGTAATAAGTTTTATTCCATCCATTTTCAGGAATGATGAAAGACTGTTCCGCAACAAACTATGGTCCATTGTCATTGACTACGTGTCCTGGAGTACGAGTCCTTGAGAAGAGACTTCTCAAAAATATCAACAGCATATGAGGCTGTCATGAAGGCAACTGGGAACACTTCTGGCTACTTTGTAGCTGAGCTACCCAGAAATCTGTGACCTTGAATGGTTCAACAAGACCAATGTGAATCCTCTGCTAGGGCAATGCAGACCATTCCCGGGGACGGAGAGGCAGTGCACTTACATCTTCTAGAATTGTTAGCGTCCCGAAGAGTGCGTGGCAAGCAGTTTGAGCTGCTGGTCTGTTCCAGGCCACTGGACAAAGCTTTCATTTTCACTACATCTCGATTATCAGCGCGTCACTCCTCCAATACTTTAGCTCTCAGCTTGGATGGTACTACTCTCAATCCCCATATAAAGCAACCACTGTCAGGGGCAAATTCATCCTAGTACTGGTAAACATGTGGAAACTGGAATTTCTGCTGCACATTCCAGTTATTTTGTGTGGCCTTGTAGACCTGGGATAATGTGAGATAATTTCTAGTTTCCCTTTGGATCATCTCTGCCATAATAGGGAAAATATGTCAAGTGGACTTCACTCTTTGATACATTTTTCAATTATTGCCTTTTCCAAGAGTCAACAGGATATTCCATCAACATTTTTATGATTAGCTATTTTCTTGAATTTGATCTTGAAATTGTGTCCTTCAAGAAATAGAGCAGTTAATGGAACATCTTTCTGTGGATTGAAAGTGCAGACTAGTGATTGATGATGAGAACTGAGGGTAAACTCTCTCCCATACAAGTACAGGTTGAAACATTTTACACTCCAAACCAGACTCAAGGATTCTCTGTCAACCTCTGCAGTGGTGAAGTAACATGATGCAAAGGCTATGGGGCATTCACTTCCATCATTCATAGCATGTAACATGACTGAACCTATACTATAAGGAGAGGCATATCATAAGACAAAGGAGCAGAAGTCGGCATTCCGCCCATCGAGTCTGCTCCACCATTTCATCATGAGCTGATCCAATCTCCTCTTTAGTCCCATTCCCCCGCCTTCTCACCATAACCTTTGATGCCCTGACTACTCAGATACCTATCAATCTCTGCCTTAAATACACCCAATGACTTGGCCTCCATTGCCGCCCGTGGCAACAAATTCCATAGATTCACCACCCTCTGGCTAAAAATTTTTTTCACATCTCTGTTCTGAACGGGTGCCCTGCAATCCTCAAGTCATGTCCTCTCGTACTAGACTCCCCCACCATGGGAAACAACTTTGCCACATCCACTCTGTCCATGCCTTTCAACATTCGAAATGTTTTTATGAGGTCCCCCATCATTCTTCTAAACTCCAAGGAGTACAGTTAAAGAGCGGTCAAACATTCCTCATATGTTAACCCTCTCATTCCTGGAATCATTCTAGTGAATCTTCTCTGAACCCTCTCCAATGTCAGCACATCCTTTCTTAAATAAGGAGCCCAAAACTGCAAACAGTATTCCAAGTGAGGTCTTACCAGTGCCTTATAGAACTTCCACATCACATCCCTGCTCCTATACTCATTTCCTCTAGAAATGAATGCCAACATTGCATTCGCCTTCTTCACCACCAACTCAACCTGGAGGTTAACCTTAAGGGTATCCTGCACGAGAACTCCCAAGTCCCGTTGCATCTCAGAACTTTGAATTCTCTCCCCATTTAAATAACAGTCTGCCTGTTTATTTCTTCTACCAAAGGGCATGACCGTACACTTTCCGACATTGTAATTCATTTGCCACTTCTTTGCCCATTCCCCCAATCTATCCATGTCTCTCTGCATCTCTGCAGACTCTCTGTTTCCTCAGCAGTACTGGCCCCTCCTCCATCTTTGTATCATCAGCAAACTTAGCCACAAAGCCATCTATTCCATTATCCAAATCGTTGATATACAACGTAAAAAGGAGCAGCCCCAACACGGACACGCCCATAGGCAAGCCTCTCTGGACAATGTGTGAGCACAGAGTCTGATGTCACCATTTCCTTTAATTTTTGGAAAGCCACCTGACACTTGATGTCAGCCACTTGCTAATTCTTCCTGATCTGCTGGCTCTCCTATGTTTACCACATACAAGCCCAATGTGGCTTGTTGATTACTGTATTTCACTGTTACAAATGCCAATCCCATAGTAGTTAACTTTTCTCCAGTATCAATTCTTAATTGTTTAACTGCATGCTTCAGTTCAGTATCTTTGAAGAGCCGTTCAAATGAATTTTATCAAATGACTGAAGCAGGTGAGCCAGTATCCAATTCCAATTTAATTAATTTGCTGTTCACTTCTGGTGTAAACTATATTGCTTATACTGTGTTAGTTTTCACGTTATAGAACCCAGCCCTGTATCACTCCAATCATTATCAGAATCTTCATCAATAGCATGCAGATTAATGCTCTTTCTGAAACTGTAACTTGCCTTTTTATCTTTTTCTCTTCTCTGTGCAATCCGTTTATTTTTGTCTGCCTGACATATTCCTTGCATGTATCCTACTATGTTGCATTTTCTGCAAGTTTTGCCTTTAAACCTGAATTGATCTGGTCTATATGAGCCCCTTCCACAACAGTAACAAAATTTGTTCAGCCAGACAGTCCTCAGTCTAGAAGCTATAATTTTGCTCACACTCACTTTCACCTGATTGCAACTCACTTGCGTCTCTGTCTGCTGTTTCTATTGTTACAGTGATTTCATTTGCTCTTCTCAATATGAGTTGCGTTTCAGTTAGGAGCTGTTTTTGCATGTTTTCTTGTAAGATTCTACAAACTAATGATTCCAAATGATCATTGAATTGAAAATGCTCAGACAATCTGTTCATTTCAATCACGTAAGCTAATTTGATTCTGCCGATTTAACCTAAGGTGTTGTGCAATCAACAATAGTTTCATTTCTAAATGTTCCTGCATTTCTTTTATGATATCAACAAAGATCATTTCACCTGGTTTGGTTGAAGCAGTTAAACCTCTGAGCAAACTTTATGCTCTTCCACCTATTGCACTCAGCAAAACTGGCACTCCGTTCTCATTATCTATTTTATTTGCTTCAAAAAAATGCTGCTCAATTCGCTCAGTATACATTAGCCAGTTATCTGTTGTGCTATCGATGCATCTACCTTTCTGAAATAGTCAGACATTTCTTGTTTTTTTCAAATTCATGATTATTATCGCTTGGTCCTCACTTTTTTTTATTGAGAAGTGAGTTTTTTGACCTGAATTTGACCGTTTTTTCTTCTTTTTTAAACTTAGCGGTTTCTTTCCCCCTTCTGAAGAGAAATGTGCTCTGCTTTTTTTTAAAAATTGGAATACCTCTCTTCACTTGCTAGGAAAAAAATGTCCTATGCTTTTCTTTTACTGGACCATATCTCCCCTCTTGTGAAGAAAGCCTACTGTGCTTTTGTTTTAAACTTAAATGTCTTGCTGCACTTCAACAGGTAGGCAGTCATCTTGAGTTCATTTTAACACTTTCTTGTAGCCATTGTTATGTGTGTAACTCCAAAACTAATCAAAATAAAAACATAGCCTGCCTAGGGATAAATGTGTGTGCTTCGTTCTTACTTTAGTGAGGCATGCACACGTAATGTGGTGGCATAATGACATTTGCCATTCACATACTTTTATACAAAGCAGGTAATGAATTATTTAAACAAAGAATACTTAATCAAACAACATATTTACAATGTTACTAAAATATTTCAGAAAATGTTAAATACCCAACTGTACTCTCTGCCTCTGTTTATGAAACCAAAGGTCCTGTACAATTCACCACCACTCACTTCACATAACCTTCCATTTTAAGGATTTTAACATTCTTGTATGCTCTCTAGAACTGTGCCTTTTGGCTTACATTGTCTCTCATCTGTTTACTGCCAAACACTCTCCTTCACCCTTTCCTGAATTAAATGCAATTAATTGCTTATTACTTATTCTGCCAGCTTATCAAAGTCCTTTTGTGAGCTATCACTTTCTTCCTCACAGTTCTAATGTTGTTACCTATGGATTTGAAATTTTTACCCCACTCACCTATATCCAAGTCACGATTAAATTTCAAATAAGGTGAATGGTCCCAGCGCGGAGCTCCAAGGAGCACCTCTGTTTACCACCCTCCAGTCTGAAAACCTGCCAGTTACACATTGCTTCCCATCTTTATCCAATTTCCTATGCTTTCTACAGTGATCTTATAAGTTCATAGGTTTCAAATCTTCTAATCAATATTTTACGTAAGGCTGTATCAAATGCTCACATTAACAACATCTTCTACATTAACTGCATCACTCTTGTCTCATATCTCCTCAAAAAAAATCACACAAGTTAAACAAAAGAATTTGCTGTCGTCCTTCAGCCAGTCAGCCAGAGTCATGCTGCAGTGTTCCAGCCAGCTGCCAGATCTACCAAACCAGGACTACATAACATTATTCTCCAAGTCTTTCTGCAGCCTATTGCAGTGAAAAGCACTTTCCTTCCACTAACTATTTTGCAGCTCCAAAGGATAGTATCATTTATGATAGACTCCAGACCTGCCAGAGTTCTCATTGTATGCTGCAGCAAACTTAAGGGGCTCCAGAACTAACAGATATGTAGAGAATTGTAGAATCATCCATAAACTATCACACACCAAGCTGGAAGTAATTAAGAGCTTTAAATTATGATCGTGTTGTGCTACTGAACACACATTCTGCTATACCAGGTTAGTAAAGGGCATTTTGTACTCCAAAATGATCCAACTGGCATCAGACAAAAATTCCATATGGATTGATATCATTAACAGTTAGACATTCATTGAAAAGTGCTCACCTTATGTACATCACTACTGTGTGGTAGGGCGTGAAGAGTTATTAATGAGAAAAGTTATATCCAGAGGGACGTGCAGATCTTGGAAGTAATTTGTCCCTTGCAAATAATTGTGATAGAGCTGTCAACAATGTGCTCCTATACTTTAACACCCTTCCTGAAGTCATAAATACTGTCTTCATGTATTTCAATCAATCTCTAATGACCTCCAGTTGTTTAACAGGAAGGGGATTTTCCTTTACTCTCTCTTTTACTGCACTGTAAAAATTGACAAGTTAGGAAAATAAATTGCTTCTCATATTGCAGGCACTGAGGAGTGCAGTAGAACAAAGGGATCTGGGAATACATGTCTATAATTCATTGAAAATGGCATCACAAGTAGATAGGGTCATAAAGAAAGTTTTTGGTACATTGGCCTTCCTAGATCAAAGTATTAAGTACAGGAGTTGGAATGTTATGTTGAAGTCGTATAATAAGTTGGTGAGGCCTGATCTGGAACATTGTGAGCAGTTTTGGTCACCTACCTGCAGAAAGATGTAAATAAGATTGAAAAAGGACAGGGAATATTTACATGGATGACTCTATGACTCTATTCCTGCTTCCTGTTATTTCTGGATGCTCATCAGACTGTCTTCATTCTGTATAATGACTACCTTTAATGATCTCCCAATAAAAGTTTTATGGTGTTGAGCAACACTATTTTAGTGCTCTTATTTTATCTGTCCCCAGCTAATAGGGTGCTGACCAGCCACCCTTCTTACTTTTTATGGAATGGATAGGTCTACACAAGTAAGTTCTTATAACCTTCCAAAATTCATTAAAATCAAACCCTCTCACCGACAAGCAGCAGTAATGATGACTTAGTGAAACAAGGATTAACATGTAGAATAGGGTTAAGATTAAAGCAATAAACGTCTCTAACAAAGTAGATCAGATGTATCAAAATTATTAAAGTAATTGACTGGTAAAGGAAGAAACATAATATGCAAATAGAGCCAGATTTCATGGAACTGATTTTCTTGGCTTACTGCATTTTGGGAATGATGGGAAAACTAATGTCACAATTGGACTTTATGAATGAAGTGATATGTGGATCCAGAACTTCAAAGTAACAGTGACAGGAAATGGACAGGTCAATGGAAAACCTTGAGTATTAATGAGCTATTTCACATTTCAACAGCCATTCGTTAAAACTTTTATAGCTTCCCATTAATTAATTAATCATTTAGATATGCCTCTCAGAAACTATAACTTTCCTGTTAAATGCTTCCATATTATTTTCAAGGATTTTGTCCTCTGTGGCTAAGTTCAAACTCTATCATGCCGATGAAGAGCAATCCTAGCAAACCTGGAATTTACCAGAAGAAAGATGGGAGCAAGCACCAAGCAAAGGATTACAGACTCAGTTGATGCAAAATCGATTGTACAATCTAGCAGCTGTGGGGTTCCTGCTCAGTAATAGGAAACAAATAGCCTAGAAGGAACCTACGAAAACGTCTTCAACAGACAACCAGCTCTTTTGACACACATCTACCTCCACATAAGCTGCACATCAAAATATGAGCTTCACCACACTTGGAAATACCACCAACGTTCATCAGCAACATTGTAGCCACAACATCATTTTACATTCATTAAGACAAAAGAGAAAATCAGTCTTGGAAATACCATCCAGCAATGCCTCAAAGATGGATACTAACAAAATATCTAGCAGCCTTGTTTAAAACGCTTGGCCCTGAGCTGCATCTAGGATATAGACCCAGCTTTCTCATGCCCAGAAGCATATCATTTTGTTCAGTGATTTGTTAGTAGGCTGTGGTTATAGTTGAAAAGGTTAACATTTATTGATTATTCCTTTATGTCCTTAAAGTTAATGGTTTGCTATGCCATTTCAAAAAGCAGTCAAAAGTCAATTGCTTTGCTAAGCACCTACGCTCCACCTGCCAGAAAAAGCAGGATCTCCCAGTAGCCACCCCTTTTAATTCCACTTCACATTCCTTTTCTGACATATCAGTCCATGGCCTCCTCTACTGCTGCAATGAGGCCACACTCAGGTTGGAGGAACAACACCTTACGTTCTGTCTGGGTAGCCTCCAACCTGATGGTATGAACATCAATTTCTCGAAATTCCGGTAATGCCTCTCTCACCCCCCACACCCCCCCCCTAACATTCTCCATTCCCATTTCCCTCTCAGCTTAATTCATTATCAGTCTACCACCTCCGTCCCTCTGGTGCCCCTTTTCTTTCTTCCATGGCATTCTGTCTTCTCCTATCAGATTCCTCCTTCTCCAGCCCTGTATCTCTTTCACCAATCAACCTCTCAGCTCTTTACTTCACCCCTCTTCCCCCTCCCAGTTTCACTGCTGCCTGGCCTGCTGAGTTCCTCCAGCATTTTGTATGTGTTGCTTGGATTTCTAACATCTGCAGATTTTCTCTTGTGTGAAAACTCAACCGGTAATGGGTTTAGAATCAGATATTGGCAGAGTGGATAAGGATGGCAGATATCCTTCCCTCACAGACTTTATTAAACCAGTTAGGTTGTTACAATATTCTAGAAGTTTCATGAATGTAATTATTGATACCAATATTTAATTCCAAATTGGTTTAATATAAATTCCCCAATGTGAATCAGATTCACTTCTCAAGGTCAATAGATAACCACATATGCTACAGTATCCCAGACCAGAAGCAAATCTGAGCTTCACTCAGATGCAGCCATTTGAAAATAATACATTAGGAAAAGTTTGGCTCCAGTACTATCCAAGTGTAAAGGGGAACGATTAGTCCCCAAGTTTTCTGTGTGTTACTCCTGACTTGCATATGCTACTTGAAGGAAATGAGCAGTGCAAATTTTTTATCAATTTAGTAGTCTCTAAAACCACATATCCGATTTACTTCTTTTGCTTCTGATTTCACTAAACAGCATCATTAGGAAGTGAACACAGTACTTGAATGTTTTGTTGCTTTATTTTTAATTAATTGCATACTTTTAACACATCTTATGGAAGTTTGGAAAGTGGACAGCTGGCAGCTACTCTGAATTCGGCAACACCATTATCACTCATCTTAATGTGCACTAATATAATATAGACATCAGGCCCAATGTTAACAAGGTCTTTCCATTCGTCAATAATAAGACTATCATCCATCTAATTATGTTACTTTCATAGTCTCCTGCAATGCTTTCTCGACTGTGCAGTAATAAAAATGTTAAATATATGGCAAAAAGCTGAAACCACAATCTATACTTACCCTTCACTAACTTTGAGAGGGCTTAGTAGTTCTGTACTTCATAAAACTTCTTATCTCTGAATGTGTTTGAATTAAGCCACTTATAGAAAAGTGACAATGAAGACATACTACTACAATGGTGCCACCACAGCAGAAGCTGAGTGAGAAGGAAAGGAGACAGATGGGCTTGGAGGGAGATAGTTGTGACTGTAAAAAAGAGAGAGGTCATGGTAAAAATATCAAAATTAGAGACTTTGAAAGAATTGAAGAGGACTATGTCTGCTGGAAATGTTGAATATTCCATAGGGAGGTTGAATTCTGGGAAAACTCAGCTGGTCTTCAGACTGGATGCCATTAAGCTGGAAAGAATGCAGAGGAAATCTAGAAGAATGGTGCAGGGATTTGAAGGACTGAGTTATGGAGAGAGGTTGAAAAGATTGAGAGTTTTTTCCATTGGCACAAAGGAGAATTAAGGATGATTTTATAGAGATTTATAAAAGCACGATGGCATAGGTTTGTAAATTGGTTTATTATTGTCATGTATACTGAAGTACAGTGAAAAGCCTGTCTTGCATACTGTCCATAGAGATCAAAGCTGTACAACAGTGGATTGAGACAGAACAAAGTAGAACAACAGCAGAGTGCAGAATAAAATGTTACAATTACAGAGAAAGTCCCGTGCAGGTAGATAATATGGTGCAAGGTCATAGCAAGGTAAATTGTGATGTCAAGAGTACCTTATTGTACTAAAGTCTGTTCAATTGCTGCATAATAGCAAGATAGAAGCTGTCCTTGAGCCTGGTGGTACATACTTCTGGGCCTTTATATCTGCTGCCCGGTGGCTGTGGGGAGAACTGTGCATGAGCAGGCTTTAGCCATACATTGTAATAAGTCTTTCCAAAGTATGGCTTCTTTCTCAGCTACACGTCGCTCATTAGAGTGATTGAATGCCTTTTGAGAAGGAAATCAGTGACTAATCGTCCTCTCTCACGGCTTCAGCACAAGGATACCCTTCCTTGCTCTCATGCAAGCTTGCAGACAGGCTTACTTCTGACCTCTGACAGACTTACTGAGGGATCCTCAGCCTGGGGTCCATGGACCACTTGCTTAACAGTAGTGGACTATGGCATAAAAAACCAGATGGAAACCCCTGTTGTAGAGCATACTTCCTGTACTGTCTTCTGTGAAGCCATAGTGGAAGCTTGACATATGTAATGTGACCTCTAAAATAAAAATTTAAAGAATTTGCACACTGAAAGTCACTAAATTATTTTAGTATTCAGAAGAATTAAACACTTACATGAATATTTTTAGTGCAGTCAGATGATGACATGCAGAGAGTTGAAGGTAGTGTGAGGGTGCAGTAGACGAGGATGGAATATAATGTAAACTCAGGCTTAAGGCTCAACAGGGTCAAGTGAAAGAGTAGTGTGGTATACAGCTTCCTGCCTGATGGCTAAAGTTCAACATTCAAAGTAAATTTATTATCAAAGTACATATATGTCATCATATACAACCCTGAGATTCATTGTCTTGTGGGCATACTCAATGAATCCATAGAACGATAACCATAGCAGAATCAATGAAAGAACACACCAACTATGCAAAAGACAAAAAACTGTGCAAATACAAAAGGAAATAAATAATAATTATGAATAAATATCAAGAATATGAGATGAAGAGCCCTTGAAAGTGAGTCCATATGTTGTGAATCCCCTTTGGTTCAAGAGCCTGATGGTTGAGGGATAATAACTGTCCCTAAATGTGGTGGTGTGGGTTCTGAGGCTCCTGTACCTTCTTCCTGATGGCAGCAGTGAGAAGAGAGCATGTCCTGGCCAATGGCAGAAGCTGCTTTCCTGCGAAAACATTTTGCATAGATGTGAGGAGGGCTTTAAGGGAAAGCACAGCTTTCAAACATGGCAGGGTAACTTAACTGAGTAGACTGGGCTGGATAAAAGTGTCTGAGAAAAGTATATTGTAGTTGAGATGGACCTTGAACATCTTGTGATAGATGTTAATCTCAATTATATCTGCAGGATGAAGGGGCCTCCAATCAGCCACTATTTCCCACAAACTTTATCCAGATTTTCTTTGTTCAGAGTACATGGTCATCATGGGCAATTCCAGAAGTTACTTTACTTCTCTGGTTGCCTCTACACCTGGAAGCTGATAAGAGCAAACCAAATCAGTTTGGCTTGAGGCATGCGTTGGTCAAATTCAGACATGGTAAGGCTGGTAGATTTCTTTCCATAAAGAATATTGCTGAACTCAGAATCAGAATTGGGTTCATCACGTAAGTTGTGAAATTTGTTGTTTTATGGCAGCAGTACCATGCAGGTGTAACAAATTATTATAAGTTACAATAAAATAATAGTTAATTAAGTACTGCAAAAGAGGAATATTGAGGTAGTGTTTACAAGTTCATGGACTATTCAGAATTCTGATGACAGTATCTGTTCCTAAAACATTGAGACTCCTGTTCCACCTTTCTGATCGTAACAATGAGAAAAGGGCAGTTCCAGATGGTAAGGGTCCTTCATGATGAATGACACCTTCTTGAGGCACTGACTTTTGAAGACATCCCTGATAGTGGGGAGGCTTGTGGCTGTGATGGAGCTGAGTCTATATGAAGCCCCTTACAATCCTGTTCATTGTACATCCATACCAGATGGTGATGTAACCATTCAGAATGCTCTCCATGGTACATCTGTAGAAATTAGCTTGAGATCTTGCAGAAGAATCAATATGTTTGCTGTAAATTTGTACCATTCCAGAAGTTTCAAGGCTACTATTACTGAAGTGATCTTTTTTTTGAATGTCAGATCTTTTTTTTCAATTACTTGATTCATGAGGGAATTAAATCATTAGAGTGGATTCGTGCTCCAGAATTGAAGTTGCTATCCCAGAAACTACAATGCAAAATAATGCAGTTTTATACATTCACACATACTGTATATACAATCTAATGCCGTCACGTTCTATATCACGTGACTACTTTACACATACTGTATATGTAACGTATTTTTTCCCAAGCAGGATTATGCAGAGGAATCAGTATGTATGATGATAAAACTTACAATTAAAAGCAAAATGAACTTCAGTTGGTATATCATGTGCAAAGATACATCTTAATCTTTCAGTACCTAACACCAAATTACTTCAGCTGAAGACCAAGGAAAGCAAGGAAACTAACATTCCATCTTTGACAAAAGATGACATGGACATACTGGAAAAATCAAGTCAGCTATTTCCATGGTAGTAATGGTGTATTCAGTGGAAAGTTGCTGGCAAATTGCTTACATTGATGTAATATCTTCATATCCTCCAAGACTTTACTAATGTTCACCCATGGACAAATCTCCTGACAATGACCTTCACATTGGTATTTCTCAGGTGTTCAGCATGTAGCTCTGCAATTTGTTGCTGAGGACATTTGAACTGACTATTCAATGTCCCAATTTGTAAACATACTGGTTTGTTGACATCTCAGACTTCTAATTAGGATGGCTGTAAAGCTTCAAGTGGACTCAAATCCAACCTGATCAATCTCTCAGGTTGTGTACAAAGTACTTTACCTTGCTGAGTTATCTGAACAATCTCAGCGGCTGTGACAGGGAAATTCTGGTCTACAAGTTGCAATGTGAAAATCAATCGCTCTCTATCACTATCAGCTGATTTATAAGTAAACTGGACAGAACATCTGCAATTACATTTTGCTTTGACAAACAATATTCAAGTATGTAATCACACTGTGACAACTAAACCACACACTCTGACATTATGAAACCTGATATTGGAGTTCCTGCTTTGGCCCAAAATTATTGGAATTTCTTATTATTAAAGTTATTTGCAGATGGTTTTATCATTTAGCAGTAATTAAATTCATATTCATTGAAAATACACAAGATAAATACAATAGTTTCTCCTGCTCATCATCATCCATGCAGTAACTTGAAACACTAGATGCCTGCTTTAGACTTCTCTTTACATGATGGGGAACTAATAGAAAATGGCGATTCAACTACACCCATTGTCCTTAGGACTTATTTAGCAAATTAGTCCAATTCCATTCTTGTTCCTTAGTCAAATAGTAAATTTGCAAAGCAAAATATTATTACTGTTTCAAGTCTGAGACCCTTCACCAAAACTGCAAAGGAGAAATATTGTTCATTGTCAGCTCTCTGATTTTCCATTTCCAGAGACAAACTGTCTACTAATTTCATTTATAAACCACTGATTCCCACAGCTATCTTGACTATACATCTTCCTACCATGTCTCCTGTAAACATGCCATTCCTTTTCTCAGTTCCTTCGTTTCTGCTGCATTTGCTCCCAGGTTGGGGCCTTCCTTTCCAGGGCATCAAAATGTCCTCCTTCTTTAAAGAATGGGGTTTCCTTTCCTCCACCATTGATGCTGCCCTCACCCACATCTCCTCCATTTCATAGACTTCCAAGCTAACCCCATCTTCCCACCTCTTTAACAGGGATAGAGTTCCTCTTGTCCTCAACTACTATCCCATGAGCCTCCGCATCTAACACGTCATCCTCCGTAGCTCCCACCATCTTCAACAGGACCCTAGCACCAAACGCATATTTACCTTCTCCCACTCCCCACTCTCTGCTTTTCCCAGGGATTGCTATCTCCATGATTCTCTTGTCCATTTGTCGCTCCCCAATAATCCTGCTCCTGGCATTTACCCCTGCAAGTGTTAGAAGTGCTACACCTGCCCATTCACCTCTTCCCCCACCTCCACTCAGAGCCCCAAACAGTCATACCAGGTGAGGCAACACTTCACCTCTGAACCTGTGAGGGAATCATGTACTGTATCCAGTGCTCCCAATACAGCCTCCTCTATATTGGTGAGACTCAACATAGATTGGGGGACTGATATGGTGAGCACTTCCGCAAAAAGCGGCATTTCCTGGTGGCCTACCATTTTAACTCCAATCCCCCTTCGTATTCTGACATGTTAGTCCGTGGCCTCCTCTCAACTGTTGCTACTCTCAACTGGGGGACCAGCACCTCATATTGCATTCAGCTAGCCTCCAACCTGATGGCATGAACATCGCTTTCTCCATCTTCCAATGTATTTTTCCACTTCTCCTTCCACCTTCTACAATTCCCCACTCTGGCCTCATGTCTATTCCCCTCACCTGGTGCCCCTCCTCCTTGCATTTCTCCCATGGTCAACTCTCTTCTCCGATCAGATTCCTCCTTCTTCATCCCTTTGTCTTTTCCACCTATCACTTTCCAGTATCTTAATTCATCCACCCTTCCCCCACCTTCTTGCTTGTCCTCCTTCCCCTCTGCCATATTCTTATCCTGGTATCCTCACCCTTTCTTTCCAGTCCTCATGAAAGGTCTTGACCGAAAACATCGACTGTTTATTCATTTCCATAGATGCTGCCTGACCTGATGAGTTCCTCCAGCATTTTGTGTCTGTTGCTCTAGATGTGCAGAATCTTTTGTGTTTAAAGCTAACTTGTAGTTTCCATAACATTTTTACTGTTCTATCTTCCTTTGGCACAGATACTACTGGATTTGCTGATGAATGAGTTTCCTTGATGAAAACATAATTTATTTCTAACTCATTGCTCCTTTGAATGTTCACTTGAATTTCCAGAGAATAAAATCTAACCTTGGTTTGTGGACAACAGGTTTGAGGCCAGGTTAAACATATTAATGTGATAGCAAAATACATCCTTCCAATTGCATGTCAATTTGAGTCTGTGCCTCACAGAGTCTATTCTACCACAGTAATGGGTAAATGAAAATACTGTCTACCAACAAAGGATTTCATCTCTTCCAAGATATTTTAAGTTTCTGCAGGGCAAGTCCTAAGACTAACATAGCTCCTTACCAAGGTTGTGTGAATAAACAGTCTACCGAAGGAACTCAACAGGTCAAGTAATATCTGTGGGGCGGGCAGTGGGGGGGGGGGGTGTGGTGGGAGGAATTGTTAACATTTTAAGTCAGAAGCCTGCATAGAGTTTGAACTGGGTATCTCTCCTCTCCAGTATCATCCCTGATGCAGTATTTCATCTTGGAATGTTAACATTTCTTTACCCCATACAGATGTTGCCTGATCTGCTGGGTTCCTCCACCGAATTGTTTGGTGCTCCAGACTTCAGCATTTGTCTTTTCTTGTATCTTCTACAGAAAATAACCAATAGTTGTAGAACATATCCTTCCGTATTTTTGAAAAGTCATCAGCTGTGTAGATCTGCACCTGTAATAACTTCCCAGCTGTTCAACATTACCTGCTCAGTCCTATTATCTCACTCAATAAAAGTACTTAAACTTTATTTTTAAGTTTAAATACTGCACAAAGTAAGATTTGTGTCATCCTCAGAGGTTGTAATATTGTGCAGATCTTCTCTGAGAAAATAGGAACTAGTTTGAAGGTTGACAACTCTCCATGGTGCTGCTGCATTATAAATAGAGCTGTTATTATTTTCCTATGTGTCACTTTATACTTTAATGATACAGGTTGCCTTGTTTTAGAGTCATTGAGACACAGAGCATTGAAACAGGCTACTTGGCCCTGCATATTCATGCCTATCCACATTAATCCCATCTTCCTGCAATTCAGGTGCTCATTTAGACCTCCAATGTTGTAAGGGATTCTGATTCCACCTCTATCTCTGGTCATCTACTATATATGAATTCTCTCAAAGTTGATTTGGGGAATATTTACTTGTACATCTATACTACTGAATTAGTCCACATGCAGTTACAGAATATTGTCTCTGGTTCTGGACTGACCTTTGGGAGTAGTTATTTACCATCAACTGTTCTTATATTTCTTGTTTTTTTAAAGTCTACAATCCCTGACATCATTGGCTACCATATCTATGGAAGTCATAATCGTAAAAGCCAAATCAAATGTAAGTATTTTGTGCTTAACCGCTTAGACGGGATCTTTCATCCTTGATACTGCACTTTATGCATATTATAAAGACTTGTTAAAGTGCCTCATAGGTCTTTCAATGTGACAATATGATTACGCTTTTTTCTCCTATGTTTGATTGGTTATACATACATTACTATCTTTTATCATAAATGGCTGCAAGTTGAACTATTCTAATCTTAGGACTACAGCTGTAAATGGGGGTACATTTAGATATCTGCAGAGCTATTAAGATGGTGAGTATGTGAAATGCTTGAAGACTGATTGCTGCAAACAGAATTTTTGTCTCACTCATGGCACTGCCTTTCATTCAAGAATATTATTAGCTTGAAAAACATTTTCATCACCTTTATACTGGATGTGAACAATTCATGAAGCTTGCCTGTGCTGAAGTATTTACTTCCTTTTTCAGCGCCCTGCGAGTTCTTGGAATTTATACCTGGCACGTTCTATTATGTGCCAGACTTAACACCGCCTTCCTTGCTTTAATGCTAAAATTTCTTGCTTCCGTTTTAAGACTGAGTGGTGCTGTGCTACAAGGGCAGTTGCCTTCACTTCTCCTCACTTTCCACACTGACTCAAGGTGACTGTGGAAATGCAGTCACCAGAGAGTGATGATATTGGAAATCATTTTGTGCTAACTACTACTACTTGTAATCACAGACTTTCCATAATGAACATGATGTGGGAACAAGAGGTGCTGTAGTGATTTTCTTCTCTTCTGAAACTTTTTTTTCACAATTGCCAATCCACATCAGTCATTCAAAACAGCCTTATCTCAGTTACAATGTATTTGAAGTTGACCTTGAACTATGATGGACTGCTAGCTAACTTCAATAATGCTTACAGAACACAGCGGCCTCAAAACACATTGTGAGTGCTTTTTTTTGTAGTCTAACAGCAACATATAGCAACCAATGTTGACTGCTGAAGAAAATTAAAATAACTGCGCCTCCAGGCAATTATCTTAAATCATGTTTTTTCTGGGACTTTGGTGATTAAGTCATATACAAAAATGAGATCTCATTGTGTTCTTTCTTACATGACATTTATGCATGATATATAAATATAGCCCTAGCATCAGTAGTAACTTTGGAGTCAAATATAGGGTCGAAACTCTTCGTAAAGGTTCATTCTCCCAGATATTTTGGAAAGGAGAAATGAAACAGAATTTTGCCACTGGAGTTTGAAGAGTTTAAACCTTTCTCATAGCTATTTATGATCATAGATATTGTATTTCTGGATTTTAGAAGAAGGCTAGAGAGCAGTTTTGCTATTTGGAACAGTTTACTAATTTACAATTTTGAACATAGTTTTCGATTACATAACTGTTATCTCCTTCAGCTTACAGGTTATTCACCCGTCTTACCTCCTCAACTGTCTTTAGTTGCTGTTTAATGAAATCGGTGTTTAAAATAATCATGGGAAAATGTGACCCTTATTTAATATATCAAGTGTGATACCCAAGTGTGACAGACACAGGTGCATTAGCAGATCTCCTGTCACATTGCTCACAGTAAATTAGATGATCCATCATTTTAAGAATGACAGAAATGCCCCCTGTAAAATGCAATATGGACTATTTTAAGTACTGCACATTATCTTGTGATAAATCCTGTGACGTTCATGGTATGTAGCAATGTCCTCTGGCTGCTACTTTTGTCACCAGATCTTTAATTTTAATTTGCAGCGTGTAATAAAATGCTAGTGTTTTGCCTCTCCCACTATGTTTGACAATGAATCTTCAAGCAGAATAAGATAAAAACACAAGAAAATCAGCAGATGCTGGAATTCCAAAGCAAGATATGCAAAATGCTGGAGGAACTCAGCAGGTCAGACAACATCTATGGAAAAGAGTAAACAGTTGACGTTTCGGGCCGAGACCCTTCTTCAGAATAAGATTAAACCTGATCTAATCACAAATATGACTTTTACCTTCCAACAATTTCATTCAAACTCCAACCTTAAATATTGCTGATGGGTTAAATGTTCCCCAACTCTTTGACCAATCAGCAGAGGACCTGTTAGAAATGATTTTGATAATGTTTGGGCATATGCTGTATATTTTAATGACTTCAGTAAGTTACAAACGATATTTCCCATTTGCAAGCCATTGAGTATGTGTGAGTTTAAGTCAGAAATTGGAAACATTTTAACAAAATGTCTAGAGTGATCAGATTGACTCTAGCTTTGCAAACAAGGAGAAGTAACATATGGTATATTGTAATGATCCACAAGAGGCTTCTGGATGGAATTTGCAAAGTCCTCCTTTCACTCCTTCTTTTTCTTACTCCTTCCTATATGCATCCTAATTGTTGGCTCATTTGAATATACCAAAGAACCTTCATCAAACCCATTGATCCTGTTGTCAAGTTAGAGCTGAGATATTGGGCCAATGAAAGATCAATACAAACAGCACCACTGGATCTCAAATCTCCATGCAAGGAGCTTTACCTGTTATTGCAGCTGACATATTGAGAAAGGAAGCACTCCCTGCTCATCATTTTGGATGCTGCTGTTTGATGCACATAATCAAACACAACCGAAAGCACACCCTCTGGAGTACTGCACAATCTGTCAGTTCTGAAAAAATGTAATAACCACTTCAGTCACTAGGGAAAAGACCATTATCTTTTATCAAGAACCTTTACATAAGCATGCTTAGTCAACAGGTACCTCTGCTTTGATGGATATGTTCTGACAATGTGACTGGCATTATCAAGGGTGAGTGAGAAATTAAGTTACAGAATTTAAAATGCTCATTATCATCCTATATTTTTTCATTTTTTTCTACTTAATTTCCCATTACATTTTCTAAATTTAAACCAAAATTCTATTTCATTGGTGAATAATTTTCAAATGTTTACAAAAGACACATTTCACCGAACTACAATTTGAACAGGCAAGTCTTACCCCCACCTTCTCTTCCATTAGACAGAGCTAACCTATCCTATTAAAAACTGCCAGCTTCCAACTAATGCAGTATCTGCTCCAATAATACACCAAAATCTTACCACACGGTAAACTTGGTTCTTCAAAATACATTGATTTGCAATACAGGTACAGATAGAATTCTTAACTTATGTGGTCATTCAAGGCAAAATAAGAGAACAAAATCTAATTCTGCATGATTTAACCGTTCTTTCAAACTTTATTTTCATGCAGGTCTGTCATGGGCAGGGGATAGGTGGAAGGGAGATGAGGGACTTGATTGCTGTTGCTCTGTTGTTGTAGAGTGTTCTGCAAATATGGTGGGTATGCTAAGTTGGCACCAAAATGTGTGGCATCACCTGCAAGCTGCCCCCAACACATTCTTAGGTTGTGATGGTTATTAACACAAATAAGACATTTCGATGTTTGCTTTGATGATATGTGAAGTGAATCTGAATAAATTTACTTCAAAGTTCAAAGTAATTTTATTATCAAAGTACATATATGTTATCATATACTAAGCTGGAATAAATAACAGTGAATGATAACAATTCTAAAAGAAAACAAACAACTTTTCAAATCACAAATATCACTGACATAATACATAACCTGTTATTTTCAATAGATTATTGTCTTAGTTAAATCAGGAAGCAGAGGAATGATCATCTCCAACAAATGTCTGGTTTATAACCAAGAATGAAATTGTGTTTTTTAATGACTTTTCACCACTAAGTTTTGAAATAAAACATTTTTGGAATGCAAGTTCCTAAGTCAGAAAAAGATGGGTTAATGTCTCAGAGAACCCAAAAACAATGCTGTTGAAGGAAACAAATCTGACTTGATAGATGAGGATTATGCTATTTTTCTAGTTCTGTCACCCCTAGCCAGTTTGTCCACATAAAGTAAATCCAACATGTTCAAGGATTGGCACCTCACCTGTCATCTAGGCATTGAGCAAGATAGACTTAATTCTGAAATCAGTAAGTTTAGATAATTAACTTTTTATGAAAGTTTCAGAACTGTGCAAATGTAAGGTTATTCTCCTTTAGATTTCCAATAACGTCAGTATGCTGCATCTCAAATTTCCACCATTGTTTGTTTGCTTGTTTTTTTCCCTCTCATTCATCTCTCTCAACTGACATCTCCTTCAGCTGTTTAATGAGCCTTCACCACCTCCTCAGAGGCAACAACAGCATTTTTGTTATTGGATTCTTTTGAATTCAACCCCATTATAAACATTTGTTTTCTGCTCTCCATTTCACTGCTTCCTCTGCACCTTAAAGCATGCTTGCTTTCACATTTTTCTAGTCCTGCTGAAAATTCTTTAATCTGAAACACTAACTCTGTTTGTCTCTCCACGGACACTGCGTAACTAGCTGAATATTTTCCATTTTTGCCAGATTTCCAGCAACCATGGAATTTTAGAATCCCTGTATACTGACTGAATGGAGATAGTTTATTAAAAAGATTTTACTGATATAAACCTTTCTTTCAAATGTATTAGTTATGTTTCATTGACATTCAGTGTATTGTTTAAAATAAGCCTTGATGATGTTCTGTCACCAATCCCTTTCTCAGACAGAAAGTATCTTGTGTTCTGAGCTATTTGCAGGATCTGCAGAAGCTCTTGTGTTTACGTTCACTGAGACTTAGGAATTCAGAACTTACAGAGGGTATATGACAAGCATTTTCATTACAATCATCTTCTAGAACAGAGGTCGCCAACCTGGGGTCCAAGGACCTCTTGCTATTTGGTATAAGTCCATGGCATAAACAAATGTTGGGAACCCCTGTTAACATAGAAACATAGAAAACCTACAGCACAATACAGGCCCTTTGGCCCACAAAGTTGTGCCAAACAAGTCCCCATCTTAGAAATTACTAGGCTTACCTATAGCCCTCTATTTTACTAAGCTCCATGTACCTATGTAAAAGCCTCTTAAAAGACCCTATCGTATCTGCCTCCACCACTGTTGCCGGCAGCCCATTCCATGCACTCACCACTCTCTGAGTAAAAAACTTACCCCTGACATCTCCTCTGTACCTACTCCCCAGCACCTTAAACCTGTGTCCTTTTGTGGCAACCATTTCAACCCTGGGAAAAAGCCTCTGACTATCCACACAATCAATGCCTCTCATCATCTTGTATACCTCTATCAGGTCACCTCTTATCCTCCTTCGCTCCAAGGAGAAAAGGCCGAGTTCACTCAACCTATTCTCATAAGGCATGCTCCCCAATCCAGGCAACATCCTTGTAAATCTCCTCTGCACCCTTTCTATGGCTTCCACATCCTTCCTGTAGTGAGGTGACCAGAACTGAGCACTGTACTCCAAGTGGGGTCTGACCAGGATCCTATATAGCTGCAACATTACCTCTTGGCTCCTAAATTCAATTCCATGATTGATGAAGGCCAATACACCATACGCCTTCTTAACCACAGAGTCAACCTGCGCAGCTTCTTTGAGCATCCTGCGGACTCGGACCCCAAGATCCCTCTGATCCTCCACATGGCCAAGAGTCTTACCATAAATACTATATTCTGCCATCATATTTGACCTACCAAAATGAACCACTTCACATTTAACTGGGTTGGACTGCATCTGCCAATTCTCAGCCCAGTTTTGCATCCTATCAATGTCCTGCTGTAACCTCTGACAGCCCTCCACACCATTACAACACCTCCAACCTTTGTGTCATTAGCAAACTTACTAACCCATCCCTCCACTTCCTCATCCAGGTCATTTATGAAAATCACGAAGAATAAGGGTCCCAGATCAGATCCCTGAGGCACTCCACTAGTGATCGACCTCCATGCAGAATATGACCTGTCGACAACCACTCTTTACCTTCTGTGGGCAAGCCAGTCTGGATCCACAAAGCAATGTCCCCTTGGATCCCATGCTTCCTTACTTTCTCAATAAGCCTTGCATGGGCTACCTTATCAAATGCCTTGCTGAAATCCATATACACTACATCTACTGCTCTTCCTTCATCCATCAATGTGTTTAGTCACATCCTCAAAAAATTCAGTCAGACTCCTAAGGCATGACCTGCCCTTTACAAAGCCATGCTGACTACTCCTAATCATATTATACTTCTCCAAATGGTCATAAATCCTGCCTCTCAGGATCTTCTCCATCAACTTACCAACCACTGAGGTAAGACTTACTGGTCTATAATTTCCTGGGCTATCTCTACTCCCTTTCTTGAATAAAGGAACAACATCTGCAACCCTCTGATCCTCCAGAACCTCTCCCGTCCCCATTGATGATGCAACGATCATCGCCAGAGACTCAGCAATCTCCTCCCTCACCTCCCACAGTAGCCTGGGGTACATCTCATCCAGTCCCGGCGAATTATCCGACTTGATGCTTTCCAAAAGCTCCAGCACATCCTCTTTTTTAAATGTGTTCTAGATTCATTTCCTGCTACAGGTAAAATCTGGCAAGATCCAGCCATGGCATTGGTATCCTGACATTAGATCTGTTTACTCATGTGATGTTTTGAGTGAATTGTGGATAAAGGAAGATGAAAGCTTAGTACTGGTGGCCCTTCCCAATATGTTTTTTGCTGCTTTGGAGGCCATAATGTATTGTAATCAAACCGTCAACATTTCTGAAATGTTCCTTTTTATCTAAATGGCAGAAGATTACTTCCATTAATACTTATCAACATATAGCGAGATTCTTTATAATAGTTTCTCTTCTCACTCCTTTTACTTTTGGATTACCCATTTGCCTATCCTTGGTCTCTTTGTTCCACTTCCCACCCCCTAGAAATACCAACCAAAAACACTACTCCAGGTTCTTCAGGCACACCATTGAAATTCCATTTTTGCTCATGTACTACTCTTGGACCAGTCCACCAACTAAGATATATCAAACTATCTGACAACCAATATGAAATGGGAAGTAACTTCTTACACTACATATGAGGAAATCTAATTCATCATCTTTATTCCCACGAACAAGCCCATTTCTTTGGCCATTATTTCCAAACTAAGAAATTAACTGATGGAGTCAATTTCCTTGTAATTTAGTGCTGCGTTTGACACAAAGTTGGTTTTTACTCGATCATGAAGATGGCACATTTCCATTTAGCTACATTATGTGACTCTATCCATTCTTCAGTTCATCAGCTACACAATTCCTCATCTATGCCTGATACCTCGGGAGTGGACTATTTTGATGCTCTTCTGGTTGGCCCTATGTCTTCTATCCTATATAATAAATAGTGAACAGCTAATGAGAGGATCAATAATACGGTTGGGTGCCTTTGTCAAAATGTCTGTGATAAATTGAGTACATTTAGAAGAGAAGAAAGATTGGGGGGGGGGGGTGAATGGTGGAGGTGGTTAGCATCTAAGACCACACACCTGAAAAGGCCTGTGTTAGGAGAGTGAGATGGGGGTAAGAACCCAGGTACAGAGGAATTATGCAAGACTACCCATATAAGATAAAGCATTAGAGGATCTGGTCAACTTTAGTTCAATAGCAGAGATTTAGAATGTCTATGCTAACTGCATATTATTTAGGAACCGTGTAGTTCACGTGCATTTCCACTTCTTTTTTCTTTGGAAGGATCTAATTTTTTTTCAAGTACTTAAGAGTTTTCACTTGAGTGAAGTATAAAATAGCATGATGGTGATTCAGGTGCCCATTGGATACCTTGTAGCCAAATGAATATATTAAACATTAGATGCATCTAAAAGTCTGAATCTTCAATTTAACAAACATTTTAATCTTGTTAGCATTTAGAGATCTCCCAATTATAAGCTTTGCTAATTCTGAAAGTTGAATGTTGCTGGATCATTTTTTGACAGTATTGCTCCCAGCAATGAAGAGTGACTGATCCTGCATTTGACATAAAATCCTGATGCCATGACTAGCACTAGAGAATAATTTACTGCAGAATATTAATGGTTGCAAAGCAGAACCATTCTTGCAAAGTGGCATTATATCTATTCTGACAGTCCTATCAGATTAATAAAGAACAATTGATATTGCAACTCATATTTTTGGTTGAATGTAGCTTCAGCACTTCTGCCAGCTGGCTAATATTCATTTATTTCCAGTGGCTATTCTGACAATCTGCTCCCAAACCTCTGTATTGTGTAATGAAAGGAAATGGTTTCTTTAATGATCATGTGGATAAAGTTAATGTAGCATTATCCTATAAAGAACTGAAAGATCTTTCAGTGCCTTCAATTGGCCTTGAAGTAGAGGGAAAAGCAAATGGTTGGCATTTCTAGTTATCATTCAGTGATCTTGTTAAATATTTGGAAATTGGTTGAAACTTAATATTGATGCAATACCAGCACTTCTGGGTGTATCTACAATTCCACCTATTCCCATTAAGCAGAACATTTCCCCAATACCCTGGCCACCATTACTAAATTTGATCCTTGTTTTTCATAAGATCTTCCACCATAGAGATGGCAGATGCTGGAATCCAGAGCAACTAACTATCTACTAGAGAAACTCAGCAGGTCAAGCAGAATCTATGACGAAAGGTACTGTTGATGTTTTAGGTTGAAACTCTGCATCAGGTCCTGTATGGCATACAAAATGGCTTCCTCATTTCCCTACTTTACATCACCAGCCACACTCTTAAAACAAGAAATTTCATTGTTCATTGTTATATTGAGAATGGTCAAAATACTGGTGTTTGGGTAAGATCGTAAGACATAGAAGCAGGATTAGGACATTCAGCCCATTAATTATACTCCAACATTCAATTATAACTGATTCATTTTCCCTCTCAATCCCATTCCCCTGCCTTCTCCCCTTGTAGTCTCTGACACCCTTACAAATCAATAATCTATCAAACTCCACTTTAATTATTCTCAATGACTTGGCCTCTACGGCCATCTGTGGCTGTGAGTTCCACAGATTCACCACCCCTTGGCTAAAGAAATTCCTCTTCATCTTTTTTCTAAAGGGATGTCTTTCTATTCCAAGTCTGTACTCTCTGCTCCTAGACTTCCCACTATTGGAAACATCCTCTCCATGTCTACTCTATCCAGGCCCTTCAATATTAATTTGGCGAATATCACTCAAAATGAATTCAACTTGACTTCACACTTTTAAGGCATATGATTCTTTCTTTCAAAGTCATAGAAAATATCCAAAATTATCCACTCTCCCACGGCAGCTCCATTTATGAAATTTGGTACCCACACTGTTTTCCATCAGAGTGCAAGTTCCTCTTTAAGGTTAAGAGTCTGAAAAAAAATCAATAATCTCAAAATTCAAGTGTCCGAGGGAATGTGAAATGAAAAGAGAAAATTATTTTCAAACATGTACAAACTTGACCAACCTCCTTTATTTTTAAATTAAGTATCTCTTGTGCTATCCTGTGTTTATTCATTTTTCATTTGACCTGAATGATTTGGAATTTAGTTCATATAAGAGCATTCTGCAGCTTCATAGATTTCCAGATTAGGAACATTTAATTAACTATATTAATGAGTATAATTACGTGCTAACTGGTGCGAGATGAGGTAGTATTGAGATGGCAAAATAAATTAAAACCAAATTAACTTTTACAATTCATAGCAGAAATGCAAATCTGCTTTAATGTTACTATGCTGTATTGTTGGCACTGATCTCTGACAAAAATTTATAGAGAAACAGATATAAATTTCATGGGGAAAGGGAAGGTTGGGGAAAAGTAAATGTCATGTGTTTGCAACCATTCTTTTTCCAGTCCAATGTCTGCTCCTTCAGCTGAGATTTTCTCAGCTCCCATTAAAAATTCAAACCAATAGAATTTCTATATACTTCAAGGATTCATTCGATCATCAGACATATTTGCTCTGCCAGTGGCAGTGGTGGAAGCAGATACAATAGGGTCTTTTAAGAGTTTCGTAGATAGGTACATGGAGCTTAGAAAAATAGAGAGCTATGCGCTAGGGAAATTCTAGGAAGTTTCTAGAGTAGGTTAAATAGTTGGCACAAAATTGTGGGCCAAACAGCCTGTAATGTGCTATAGATTTCTACGTTCTATGTTATAGTTGATTTGCATTTTTCTTTTTGCACCCCCTCCCATCCTGCCTTCCCTACAGAACTGACCAGTGAACAATAGGTTGGATCACACTGACAACTAGCTGGGGTTTTGGGAAAGAACTGCTGCAGTGTGTATTAGACTTCTACACCTCTCTAATGTAGTATAAACTGTGAATACACTGAAGTTAGGTTCAAGCTGATTATCTGGATAGTTTTATTTCACTGTAAATCCAAATTTTAATTTATAGCAAATTAATATTTCCACAATTTTGCTTTTAAGTTGTTACTAAATAACCGAAGAGGACTGCAGTAGTGATAGGAAATTTCATAGTTAGAGGAATGGAGGCGAGATTCTGTGGCTGTGATAGAGACACCCGGATGGTACGTTGCCTCCCATGTGCCAGGGTCAGAGATGTCATGAATCAAGTCCAAAGCATTCTAAAGGGGGAGGGTTAGTAGCCAGATGTTTTGGTACATATTGGCACCAATGGCATAGGTAGGAAAGATGTGGAGGTCCTGAAGAAAGATTTTAAGGAGCTAGGTAGAAAGCTGAAAAGCAGGACAGCTGGGGAGTAATCTCAGGATTGCTGTCCATGTAGGAGGCAGGAGTTCAGATTTCTGGTTCATTGAGATCTTCTCAGGGGAAGGTATGACTTGTACAAAAGGAATGGGCTGCACCTGATCACAAGTGGGACTAATATCGTTGCAGGCAGGTTTGCTGGAGCTGTTTTGGAGGGCTTAAACTAATTTGGCAGGGTGATGGGAACCGGAGTGATAGGGTTGAGGATGGGCCAGTTGGTTTATGAACAGAGGCAGTGTGCAGTGAGATTGCTGGCAAGGACAGGATGATAGTAGGGCAAAATTATAGTCAACAGGATGAATTGCAACATAGGGTGATGAATACAGGATTTAAGGTGTTATACAAAGTATTCGAATGCACTCAGTATATGGAATACGGTAGGTGATAGAGTTTGATAGGTATGATGGTATGGGCATCACTGAATTGTGGCTGAAAGGAGATTATAGCTGGAAGCTTAACATCAGAGGTACACATTGTAATGGTAGGATAGGCAGTTGGCAGAATGGCTCTATGGGTGAAAAAATGAAATCAAATCCTTCGAAAGAGCTAACACGGGATTGGAGCAGGTAGAATCATTGTGGGTAGAGCTAAAAAACTGGAATAGTAAAAAACACTGATGGGAGTTATGTATAGGCATCCGAACAGCAGAAAAAATGTGGACTACAAATTACAATGAGAGATGAAAAATGCATATCAAAAGGGCAATATTACGATAGTCATAGGGGATTTCAATATGCAGGTCGATTGGGAAAATAAGATTGGCGCTGGATTCCAAGAGAGGAATTTGCAGTATGCCAACAAAATAATCTTTTAGAGCAGTTTATGGTTGAGCTTAGTAGGGGATCAGCTATTCTGCATTGGGTGTTGTGCAATGAACTAGAATTGGTTAGAGAGCTTAAGGTAAAGGAACCCTTATGGGTAATCATCATGATATGACAGAATTTACCCTGCAATGTGAGAAGGAGAAGCTAAAATCAGATGTATTAGAATTACAATGGATTAAAAAAAATTATAGGGGGCTTGAAAGAGGAACTGGTCAAAGTTGATTGGAAGAAGACACTAGCAGAGGTGAAAATTGAACAGCAAAGGCTGGTGTTTCTATGAGCAATTCAGAAGGCGCAGTATAAATACATCCCAAAGAAGAAGTATTCTAAAGGTAGGATGATGAAACCATGGCTGGCAAGGGAAGACAAAACCAACAGAGAGGACATATATTTGAGCAAAAGTTAGTGGGAAGTTAAGGGATTGGGAAGCCTTTAAAAACCGACAGAAGTAACTAATAAAAGTCATAATGAGGGAAAATATGGAATATGAAGGTAAGCTACCAATAATATTAACGAGATAACAGAAGTTTCTTCAGATATAAAAAGATTAAAAGAGACACGAGAGCAGATATCAGACTGCTAGAAAATTATGCTGGAGAGTTAGTAATGGGAGACAAGGAAATGGCAGAACTGAATAAGCATTTTGCATCAGTCTTCACTGTTGAAGACACTAGCAATATGCCAGAAGTTTGAGAGTGTCGGGGGCAGAAGTGTGTGTAGTTGCCATTACAAGGGAGAAAGTACCTGGGAAACTAAAAGATCTGAAGTTAGATAAATCACCTAAACCTGATGGTCTACACTGTGGGCTTCTGAAAGAGGTGGCTGAAGAGATTGTGGAGGCATTAGCAATGATCTCTCGAGAATCAATTGATTCTGGCATGGTTTCGGAGGACTGGAAAATTGTAAATGTCACTCCACTCAGCAAGAAGGGAAAAAGGCAGAAGAAAGGAAATTATAGGCCAGTTCGTCTGAAGTAAGTGGTTGGGAAGATATTGGAGTTGATTGTTAAGGATGTGATTTTGGGGGTACTTATATGCACATGTTAAAATAGGCCAAATTCAGCTCGGTTTCTTTAAGGGAAAATCTTGCTTGACATATCTGTTGGAATTCTTTGACAAAATAACAACCAGGATAGACAAAGGAGAATCAGTGGATGTTATATTCTCAGATTTTCAGAAGGCCTTTGACAAGGTGCCTCATATGAGGCTGCTTAATAAGGTAAGAGCCCATGGTATTACAAGAGAGATACAAGCACGGATAGAGCATTGGCTGATTGGCAGGAGGCAAAGAGTGGTAATAAAGGGAGCCTTTTCTGGTTAGCTGTTGGTGACTAGTGGTGTTCCACAGGGGTCTGTGTCAGGACCATTTCTTTTAATGTTATTTGTCAATGATTTGGATGATGTAATTGATGGCATTGTGGCCAAGTTTGCAGACAATTGGTAGAAGGGCAGGTAGTGTTGAGGAAGCAGAGAGGCTGCAGAAGGTCTGAGACAGATTAAGAGAATGGCCAAAGAAGTGGTAGATGGAATACAGTGTCAGGGAATGTATGCTCATGCACTATGATAGAAGAAATAAAAGCATAGACTATTTTCTAATAGGAACGAAAATTTAAAAATCTGAAGTGCAAAGGGACTTGGAAATCCAAGTGCAGGATTCCTTGAAGGTTAATTTGCAGGTAGATTTGGTGGTAAGCAAGGCAAATCAATGTAGAAACACAGAAACATAGAAAACCAACAGCACAATACAAGCCCTTCGGCCCACAAAGCTGTGCCGAACATGTCCCAACTTTAGAAATACCTAGGGTTACCCATAGCCCTCTATTTTTCTAAGCTCCGTGTACCTATCCAGGAGTCTCTTAAAAGACCCTATCGTATCCGCCTCCACCACAGATGCCGGCAGTCCATTCCACGCACTCACCACTCTCTGCTTAAGAAACTTACCCCTGACATCTCCTCTGTACCTCCTTCCAAGCACCTTAAAATTATACCCTCTCATGCTAGCCATTTCAGCCCTGGAAAAAAAGCCTCTGACTATCCACACGATCAATGCCTATCATTATCTTATGCACTTCTATCAGGTCATCTTTCATCCTCCATTGCTCCAAGGAGAAAAGGCCGAGTTCACTCAACCTATTCTCATAAGGCATGCTCCCCAATCCAGGCAACATCCTTGTAAATATCCTCTGCATCCTTTCTATGGTTTCCACGTCCTTGAGCACAGTACTCCAAGTGGGATCTGACCAGGGTCCTATATAGCTGCAATATTACCTCTCGGCTCTTAAACTCAATCCCACGGTTGATGAAGGCCAATGCACCGTACACCTCCTTAACCACAGGGTCAACCTGCATAGCAGCTTTGAGTGTCCTATGGACTCAGACCCCAAGATCCCTCTGATCCTCCACACTGCTAAGAGTCTTACCATTAATACTATATTCTGCCATCATATTTGACCTACCAAAATGAACCACCTCACACTTATCTGGGTTGTAAACACAAAATACTCTGCAGATGCTGGGGTCAAAGCAACACACACAATATGCTGGAGGAACTCAGCAGTTCGGGCAGCATCCATGGAAATGAACAGTCAACATTTCGGGTGGAGATCTTTCATCAGGACTGAAGAGGGAGGGGGCAGGGGCCCTATAAAGAAGGTGGGGGTAGGGTGGGAAGGAGAAGGCTGGTAGGTGCCAGGTGAAAAACCAGTAAGGGGAAAGATCAAGGGGTGGGGGAGGGGAAGTAGGGAGAGGATAGGCAGGTAAGGTAAAGAAAGAATGTAAGGAGAAAGCAGAAGGAGGCGGAACCATGAGGCAGCTGGAGGAGGAGGCAGAGTGAAACTGGGATGGGGGGAGGGAGGGGGAGGGAATTACCAGAAGTTGGAGAATTCAATGTTCATGCCAAGGGGCTGGAGACTACCCAGACGGTATATGAAGTGTTGCTTCTCCAACTTGAGCTTTGCCTCATCATGGCAGTGGAGGAGGCCATGTATGGACATATCCGAATGGGAATGTGAAGCAGAGTTGAAGTGAGTGGCAACCGGGAGATCTTGTCTGTTGTGGAGGACAGAGTGGAGGTGCTTGATGAAGCAGTTCCCCAATCTGTGTCAGGTGTCACTGATGTAGAGGAGGCCACACCAGGAGCACCAGATGCAATAGACGACCCCAACAGACTCACAAGTGAAGTGCTGCCTCACCTGGAAGGACTGTTTGGGGCCCTGAATGGTGGTAAGAGAGGAGGTGTAGGGACAGGTGAGGCACTTACACTTGCAGGGATAAGTGCCAGGTGGAAGAGCTGTGGGAGGGACGTGTGGACCAGGGAGTCGCAGAGGGAACGATCCCTGCGTAAAATGGAGAGGGGAAGAAAGTGAAAGATGTGCTTAGTGGTGGGGTCCTGTTGAAAGTGGCGGAAGTTGCAGAGGATTATATGCTGGATCCGGAGGCTAGTGGGGTAGTAAGTGAGGACAGGGGGATCTCAGTCCCTATTGTGGTGACGGGAGGAAGGGGTAAGGGCTGAAGTGTGGGAACTGGAGGAGATGCGGGTTGGGGCATCATTGATGACGACAGAAGGGAAACCACGATCCTTAAAAAAAGAGGACATTTGAGATGTCCTGGAATGGAAAGCCTCATCCTGGGAGCAGATGTGGCAGCGATGGAGGAACTGGGAATAGGGAATAGCATTTTTGCATGTGACAGGATGGGAAGAGGTATAGTTGAGGTAGTTATGAGAGACAGTGGGTTTATAGGAGATGTCAATAGACAGTCTGTCTCCAGAGATGGAGACCGAGAGATCGAGAAAGGGGAGAGAAGTGTCAGAGATGGACTAAGTGAATCTGAGGGCTGGGTGGAAGTTAGAGGCAAAGTCGATGAAATTGACGAACTCAGCATGGGTGCAGGAAGCAGCACCAATGTAGTCGTCAATGTGGTGAAAGAAAAGTTGGGGAGCGGTATCGGTATAGGTTTGGAGCATAGACTGGTCCACATAACCAACAAAGAGGCAGGCATAGCTGGGACCCATGCGAGTGCCCATAGCTACATCCTAGGTCTGGAGAAAGTGGGAAGAGCCTAAAGAGAAGTTATTAAGTGTGAGTATCAGTTCCACCAACCGGAGGAGTGTGGTGGTGGTGGGGAACTGGTGAGGTCTGTTGTCCAGAAAGTAGCAGAGGGCTTTGAGGCCTAATTGATGGGGAATGGAAGTGTATAAGGATTGGACATCCATAGTGAAAATGAAAGCAGTGGCGACCTGGGAACTGGAAGTTATTTAAGAGGTAGAGGGCATGGGATGTATCCCGGATCTAGGTGGGGATGCACTGAACTATGAGTGACAAAATAGAGTACAGGTAGGCAGATATAAGTTCGGTGGGGCAGGAGCAGGCTGAATCTATGGGTCTACTGGGACAGTCAGGCTTGTGGATCTTAGGGAGGAGGTAAAAACCGAGCAGTGCGGGGTGTGGGAATTATGAGTTTTTTGGCTGAGGATGGAACGTCTCTGGAGTTGATAGGGCGGTGATAGTACAGGAGACCATTGTTTGATGTTTTTTGGTGGGGTCCTGTTCCAGGGGTAAATAAGAGGATTATCTGGGTTGAACTCCATCTGCGACTTCTCAGCCCAGTTTTGCATCCTATCAAAGTCCCACTGTAATCTTTGACATCCCTACACACTATCCATAACACCCCCAACCTTTGTGTCACCATCAAATTTATTAACCCATTCCTCCACTTCCTCATCCAGGTCATTTATAAAAATCACGAAGAGTAGAGGCTCCAGAACAGATCCCTGAGGCACTCCACTGGTCACTGACCTCCATGCAGAATATGACCCATCTGCAACCACACTTTACCTTCTGTGAGCAAGCCAGTTCTGGATCCACAAAGCAACATCCCCTTGGATCTCATGCCTCCTTACTTTCCCAGTAAGCCTTGCATGGGGTACTTTATCAAATGCCTTGCTGAAATCCATATACACTACATCTACGGCTCTACCTTCATCAATGTGTTTAGTCGTGTCCTCAAAAAATTCAATCAGGCTCGTAAGGCACGACCTGCCTTTCAAAAAGCCATGCTGACTATTCCTAGTCATATCATACCTCTCCAAATGGTCATAAATCCTGCCTCTCAGGATCTTCTCCATCAACTTACCAACCACTGAAGTAAGACTCACTGGTCTATAATTTCCTGGGATTTGAGTGCATTCGTTTTGAGAAGACTAGGACATAAAAGCAAGGATGTAATGTTGAGACTTTATAGGGAACTGGTGAAGCTTCACAGTGTATTATGAGCAGTTTGGGGCCTACTATCTAAGAAAGAGAGAAGACTCATGAAAATGATTCTGTGATTGTTAGGCCTATCATATGAGTATTCACTGGAATTCAGAGGAACAAGAGGGGATCTCATTGAAACCTATCAAATGTTGAAAAGCCTCAAAAGGGTGTATGTGGAGAGGATGTTTTCTATGGTGGGAGTATCTTGAAGGAGAGAGAACAGCCTCAGAATAGAAGGAAGTCCATTTAGAGTGGAGATGAGAATGAATTTCTTTAGCCAGTAGGTTGTGAAACTATGGAATTTATTGCCACAGGCAGCCGTGGAGGCCAAGTGTTAGGGTATATTTAAGGCAGAGATTGATGGATTCTTGAATAACCAGAGCATTAAGGGTTATGGGGAGAAGGCAGGAAATTGGGGCTGAAAGAGAAATGGATCAGCAATGGATCAGCCACGATGAAATGGTGGAGCAGATTCTATGGACCAAATGGCCTAATTCTGCTCCTATATCTTATGTTCTTATGACCTTATGGTCTTTCATCAAAATTCTTTACTTTTCATTCCATATATTTAGAAACAGTAGGAAAGGTCTTCTACAATACCAGCTGTCAGAAGACCTTCAGGACAATCTGTGGGGTAAGGCCAGCGTGACAATAACCTAATGATTGGGCGGTAAAATCTCAGAGGATCTATCCTGGGCCAAACATATGGATGCAATCTAGAAGGAGGCATGCCGGAGGCCACAGTTCATTAGGAGTCAGAAGAGATTTGGTATGTCGCCAAAGATCAGTAAATTTCTTCCGATGTATTGTAGAGAGCATTCTGACTCGTTTCATCACTGCCTGCTATGAAAGCTTTAATGCATAGAATTGAAAGAGGTTGTAAACTTGGACACAAGCCTCCTCAGCATCGATGACACCTTCAAAAGGCTGTGCCTCAGGAAAGCAGTATCCATTGTTAAGGACTCTCACCGTGCAGGATATGCCATCTTCTCATTGCTACCATCACAGAGGAGGTATGGGAGCCTATTGTTACGTACCCCGTAACTGGGTCACTTACCAGCAAAGATAGAGAGATCTGTTGAAGTCTGATGGTACTATTTTTAACAGTATTTATTGATAAAAATACACAAAAATAATATCAATGCAAACATACAGATAATATACGTCGTCAATACTAAATCTAAAAGCGCGGATATAATAATAATCAATAAGAAATAGCTCTATCGTTGTCTAGGGGACAATGTATTGTCCGATGGAAATATAAAAGTCACTTTCGTTCCTTCAAGCTGCAGCTTTTTTTGGTTGGAGAGAAAGACGGGTTAAAACTTGCCCATTCCTTTTATGATGTCAATCCTTTGAGAGTCGTTGGGAGTTGATTTCCCCGTTGTTAGCTAAAAACCGTTCTTCCGTGGTAAAGGCCCACCGATTCCGGGGCAAATGGAAAAGGACGCACGTGGCCTTCCCACCGGCTTTCGCTATTACGGGATCGCTAACGTTTCTTCTGGTGCGTCTGAAGGGGCTGTTCCCCAGACCCTCTTTTATCCTGACTCACAGGGTCTCAGATGTCAATCAGAGTGGGATGATGCAATCCCTCCACCAACCCCCCCCCCCCCCCACCAGTTCATTGCCTGGGGGCTTCGATGCATCGTACAGGATTCAATACACAATTCCGTCTCCAAGAGACAATAGCCGTTATCAATGGTTCCGCCTTTCGGAGGCCAGGACACATTCCGAACTCTTTGTGGATTCTGCATGTCTTTCTCTAATTTCCTGGGTCTCCTGACTCGAATCAATAGCGATCCTGCAATTCTCAAAAAGGAGGGGGTCACGGGCATAACACTATAAAGACACACAAAAAGAACTTTAGGAATAGCCTTTTCCCCTCTGCCATCAGATTTCTGAATAGATTTTTTAAAAGAAATAGATTCATACATTACAGTCCATGAACTCCACCTAACTACTTCCCTTTTGCACGTTTGCTTGTAACCTATACTAAATGTTTCTGTCTTGCATTGTACTGCTTCCACAGAGTAGTAACTTTCACAATTTATGCCAGTGATAATAACACTTATTTTAATTCTGAATCTATTTCTTCTAATGCTTTAGTTGATCTGAAGAGATGCTTTTTTTTAAGTGTGCTTTGTCCTCATTTGTTTTAAGCTAAAATGAATTTAACCTCCCAAGTTAAACAAGACATCAGAAAAGATTGATTAGGTGAGACAGAGAGAGAAAGAGCAGGAGAGAGACAGAAAGGGAATAGAGAGAGAGAGACTGAATGGATGACTAGTACCAAAAAGTGCGTATTTAAGTATAGAATTTGGTTCATTACAAATCCTATTTTGAACCATAGTGAAGACTAAAAGAGCAACCCTCTTCACCTTGTCCAATAATTATATCTCAAACAAGATCACATGACAAAGGAAATTAAGAATATCATGATTAGGCAAAGTATCATCTCTCCTCAATCTAACCAAAGTCCAAATAACAAAAATAATAAAGTTTGCTTTAGCCTTCAAGCAATACATCCACATCTATTGTTGGAAATTTTATTACACATGTCAATGAATGAAGTCTTTACTTAAAATATTCACTAAATCACAAGTGACTGTTTTCATTTTATTTAGGAAATTCGGATTGAAAAACTGAAAGGAAGGATTCTAGTAATTAAAGCTCTATTGAGATGAATTATTAGTGTTGGATTAATGGGTTCATTGATTTCTTTATTTCGGAATGCATACAGCAGAGTTAACTACAGGGTTAAAATTAGTCATAGAGTAGAACAGCATAACAAAATTTCAACTTCTTGGTTTGGAAGGTCATTGTTTCATATTATATTACATTCACTGCACAGGTGCTGTGAACATATGGAACAGGCACTAATTGCTTAATAGAAACTGAAATGACAATGGGGTATCAAATCACATAAGTGCCACTTCAAATATCTATAGAAAATACAATTTGAGAAAATAGAAATTATCTGAAAATTCCTGAGGATATTTTATAGCTGTTATATGCTCATATCGTTCAGTATACATAGTCATAAACTGAGCCAAGGTTAAAACAGTCACTAACTCTGCCACGAGTTAGCCTAATTGACTTTAACTGCTGGATCCGAAATGCTCCATTTCCATGGAGTAATGGGAACTAATAGCATTGGTTGTCAACCTTCACAGTGCATCTAATTACTGCCACAGAAATATTAATTCATGCCAATCCAAGTAATTAAGCTGTAAATGTGATCTACATATGAATATGCTGTAAGTGGAGGAAGACAAAGCTTTTGAAAGACATAGTCCATATGTTGAACATATTAACAAAGATAATTTTGAGGACTCTAATCCTCACTCCCATCTTATTTCCTTCAAATGTTCTAATTATCGGTAAGTGAAAAGGAAAACATAAAATATATCAATATGCTAGGAGATGGCACAAGAAGTCCAGTAAAATGGTAATGCACTCAGATACAGCGGCGCCTCTTTGTCCAACCAAGCTGCACTTGTTTGTCCTTTACATCTTTCTTATGATCGCAAGACGCTGCTGGAAACTAAGATCATCAAGTGCAGCATGTCTGCCCCACAAGTGAGTTACCTGATTATGGCGGAGTTCCGTGTTGCAGCCTACTTTAGCCACTCAGGGAAGAAGGTGACAGAAGTGGAGCTCGAGGGTGGTGTGTGATCCAACAAACGATGGATCTGATTGGCTTGGAGGATTTTACTGTGACAGCAAGACCCTTTTGAACATTGGTAATGTAGAACACTGCGAGTCCAATTCAATGGCTCATTGGCGAGACCAACGGTGGAGGAGTTGCATGGCCTCAGTTGTGGTGGGGACCAGGCCCTCAAGCCTCAGGATTGTCTGTTGTGATGGCTGGGGAAGGAGATGCTGGAATTGCCTATATGCAGGTGGATTCCATCCTGGGTTGTAAACTGGCCCTTCTTGTCAGTGCTGACTACCAGTGTTCGCTCAGTGAAAGACAAGTTGGATTGAGTTCATCTGCAGTTGCACTTGTGCGAGATGAGGAACTGCTATGGACTTGTTCATGCAGAAATGTGGCTCCAGGCCAACATAGGCTTCAATAGGTATATTTAATATCCGAGAAATGCATACAATATACATCCTGAAATTCTTTTTCCTCGCAAAGAATGAATGACAGTTAAACGTTAGAACCCCAAAGACCCACCCCAGCTCCGCCTCTCACACACAAGCAGCAGCAAGGCCTTGCCCCCCCCACCAACAAAAAGGCATCAGCACCCTCCACCAAGCACTTCACGTGTGCAGCAAAGCATCAATAAAGACACAGTCTTGCAGTATCCCAAAGGCTGCTCGTTCACATGGTAATTTAACATACCACAGGCTCTCTCTCCCCAATAAGGGAAAAAGAGACATCCCCACTTTACAGCACGAGGGGAGACATAACAAACAACTGACTGATTTATGATGTTAAAAGTCAGTTTCTTCTGAGCTTTACATCCAGATAGTCAGTCCCAGAGAGGCTCAGGCCCACAGCAGCTAACCCACTCCATGCACCATCAATCTATAGAGCATGATACTTGGAAACTTGAACTATGTTATTATTATTATTTTAGATTTTTTGTAACTTTGTTTTATTTGCTATCATAATTATATGTGCTTTGTGCTGTATATGACTGTTGGTACTGTTTTTTTGCTGTTTGGCCCCAGAGCAACATTATTCCATTTGACTGTATTCATGTGCAGGTTTGAATGACAATTAAATTTCAATTAGTACTTGAACTTGAACTTGGAAAGAATTGTCAAGAACTTAATAAGTTTGCTCTTTCTTGGAATTCACAGAATGTTATGAAGTACACTTCAATTTAGTTTCTGCAGTAAGACAACACTTCAGCTAAAGTAGACAATTAAACTTGATTAAAGAAATGGAACTTCTGGATTTTTCTTGCATTTTTAACTTGTTCTTATGGTGGAAAGATAGCTCTGATAACCAGAAATGGCTTATTAGAGTCAAGCCCTGTGCCTTTATAAAGGTCCCATATGAAATAGCAAATGGAAAGACAAATAATTAATCTCAACCATTATATATTGGTTTCATTGTACACCCACCAATTTTTTCTAAACACTTGTTAAATCCTGTTTTGGCATTCCATTGCATTCGGCCTTTGACCATGCCATTCATTCAAAGATCCATAATAATATTAAAGTAGTGAAAAATAAGGTTTCAATGCTATAACTGCACAAAATAATAAAAATAAAAGGCATCTACAAAATATTAAAGCATACCTTTTAAGACACTCTTCAAAATCCTTGGGTGAATTGCGTATCGTGGCGTGGCAATATTCTCCATAGACATACTAATAGGTGAATCCTATGGAATTGTACTTCAAACGCAGACTGAACAGTGGGAGGGGCAGTGTGCCAAAGAAGCTTTCAAACTTCAGATATTAAGATTGACTCAAACAGATTAATTACTGATGGCCAACTGTTACAAATAATGAATTAGTATTTTTTTCCTCAGTGTATTGAGTTATGAAAATGAGCAACTCAGACTTGGACCATCATTCCACCAAGTACAGGAAATAAATATAAAGGTTCTCATTAAATATGTGGGAAAATTGGATCAGCTTAAAGTATCGGGCATAATCTGAGAGAGGTATATTTGCAAAATTGCATATTTAACCTTATGGCATGAGACATGAAAGACTACAGGAGAGAAAAGAAGAAAGGTAAAAAATATATTTTGTAAGTGAGAGTGGGGAGGGAAATATACTTTAAATGATAAGATTCTAAATAGAATAATGCTATTGGAGCAGCAGCCTAATTTTTTGGAGTTGCATTGGCACTATTAGTCCCAATTCAAACCAGAAGTCTTACCAAGGTTACCTAGATCACACAAAATTATATCTATTTTTGTTATTGAGAGTGTGTAAAAAGCAACTGTAGAGAAACCTTAACTTCACAATTTATTTTTCATTTTAACTACACATGAAGCATAGAAACATAGAAAATAGGTGCAGGAGTAGGCCATTCGGCCCTTCGAGCCTGCACCGCCATTCAGTATGATCATAGCTGATCATCCAACTCAGAATCCTGTACCTGCTTTCTCTCCATACCTCCTGATCCCTTTAGCCACAAGGGCCATATCTAACTCCCTCTTAAATATAGCCAATGAACTGGCCTCAACTGTTTCCTGTGGCAGAGAATACCACAGGTTCACCACTCTCTGTGTGAAGTTTTTCCTCATCTCGGTCCTAAAAGGCTTCCCCTTTATCCTTAAACTGTGACCCCTCGTTCTGGACTCCCCCAACATCGGAAACAATCTTCCTGCATCTAGCCTGTCCAATCCCTTTAGAATTTTATACGTTTCAATAAGATCCCCCCTCAATCTTCTAAATTGCAGCGAGTATAAACCTAGTCGATCCAGTCTTTCTTCATATGAAAGTCCTGCCATCCCAGGAATCAAGCTGGTGAACCTTCTTTGTACTCCCTCTATGGCAAGAATGTCTCTCCTCAGATTAGGGAACCAAAACTGCACAATATTCTAGGTACGGTCTCACCAAGGCCTTGTATAACTGCAGTAGAACCTCCCTGCTCCTGTACTCAAATCCTCTTGCTATGAACACCAACATACCATTTGCCTTTTTCACCGCCTGCTGTACCTGCATGCCCACTTTCAATGACTGGTGTACAATGACACCTAGGTCTCGTTGCACCTCCCCCTTTCCTAATCGGCCACCATTCAGATAATAATCTGTTTTCCTGTTCTTGCAACCAAAGTGGATAACCTCACATTTATCAACATTAAATTGTATCTGCCATGAATTTGCCCACTCACCTAACCTATTCAAGTCACCCTGCATCCTCTTAGCACCCTCCTCACAGCTAACACCGCCGCCTAGCTTCGTGTCATCCGCAAACTTGGAGATGCTGCATTTAATTCCCTCATCTAAATCATTAATATATATTGTAAACAACTGGGGTCCCAGCACTGAGCCTTGCAGTACCCCACTAGTCACCACCTGCCAATCTAAAAAGGTCCAGTTTATTCCCACTCTTTGCTTCCTGTTTGCCAACCAATTCTCTATCCTCATCAATACCATACCCCCAATACCGTGTGCTTTAAGTTTTCGCACTAATCTCCTGTGTGGTACCTGGTCAAAAGCCTTTTGAAAATCCAAATATACCACATCCACTGGTTCTCCCCTATCCACTCTACTAGTTACATCCTCAAAAAATTCTATAAGATTCGTCAGACATGATTTTCCTTTCACAAATCCATGCTGACTTTGTCCGATGATTTCACCTCTTTCCAAATGTGCTGTTATCTCATCTTTGATAACCGACTCTAGCATTTTCCCCACCACCGATGTCAGACTAACCAGTCTATAATTCCTCTGTTTCTCTCTCCTTTCTTTTTTAAATAGTGGGGTTACATTAGTCACCCTCCAATCCTCAGGAACTAATCCAGAATCTAAGGTGTTTTGAAAAATTATCACTAATACATCCACTATTTCTTGGGCTACTTCCTTAAGCACTCTGGGATGCAGACCATCTGGCCCAGGGGATTTATCTGCTTTTAATCCCTTCAATTTACCTAACACCACTTCCCTACTAACATGTATTTCCCTCAGTTCCTCCATCTCACTAGACCCTCGGTCCCCTACTATTTCCGTAAGATTATTTATGTCCTCCTTAATGAAGACAGAAGCTTAGAATGAAAAAAAAACTCAGGATTTTATGGTTTCTAACTCTCAAACTGAGAATTAAAAGAAAAGTAAAAAGTGAGAGCTTTTGTTTTCATAAGAAACAAAATAGCAGTGACAAGTGAAATAAGTTTAAAATGGGCAATAATTAAAATAGGTTAGAAATTTTTTTAAAAATCAGTTAGAGTGGAATTTTGGATTCAGTGCCATATATAAAAAAAACTGATTGAAGCAGTTAGGTTGAGACTTGTTATGTTTTGTGCATTAATTTGTACTGTGGGATATTGCCAGTGAGGCCAGTGTTCCATCATTTAAGAAATAAGAGCAGGAGCTGACTCCTTGAGTTTTCTCTGTCATTCATCATAATTCTGGCTGATCTTCTACCGGTGCCATTTCCCAGCATTCTCCCCATTCCCTCACTTCCCCTGATAACTAGAAATCTATTAAGCTCTATGTTAAATGCAGATTTGCCCATTCCCACCCAGCACAATATTCTGCAGCCTTACAGCAAACGTCACATCCATCCCCATCCATCTGGCTAATCTCCTAAATGCCAGATCTCCTAAATTTAGTATGTCTAAAGTTCCATGCTCATAACTCAGAGAGAGCCTGAATGTGGAGGTACTCACATTTTCCTCATAATATTTCATCTGCTTTATTTTCACCCAATCAGTCAAGATTATGAATACACAGAGGATGTAAAGAGGACCCTGAAGTCTCTTTTTAAGCCCCCTACATACTCATGATCAAGTGAATTTAATATCATCAGCAAAGATGGAAATATGTCATTTGTTCCCTCACTTAAGACAATGACACAGGCTGTGAAGAGCTTAATGCTCGAGTGTCAATCTTTATGGATCTATCAATCTATTAATCAGAGCCTGCCAACCTGAAAAGAATCCCATTCTTTCTCTTCTTTCTCAAAACTAATCCACGTCAGCACATTATCCTTGATTCCATGTACTTTAAACTTATTGACAACTTCATGTGGGACTTTATCAAAGCCTTCTGAAAATCCAAATGTACTATTTTCATTGGTTCTCCCAATCAATGCTACTAATCACACTGAAGATTGGTCAAACAAGATTTTCCTTTCATAACTCTGTGTAGGCATTGCTCAAACCATGTTTATCTTCCGCAGTTATTGCCACCCTTAAAGTAAGGTAGAGATGAATCACTTTATGGAGCCTCTGTAAGCAGTATGGTGACATTGTTCATTGATGCTATTAGCTGCAGGAATTTCACTCAGTGACAATGTAGAAACAGCAGATTATTTACAGGTGATATATAAATTGCAGGGGCTCTAGGAAGTGTTCTCGTGCGCCTTCTGCCCATCTTTCTTGGTGGCCACATATTTTGGGTTTACCAGTTGACGTGAGTCATGGCAATGGATGATGTAGATGCCAAATAGTAAATGAAGCAAGGAGGGATTTATCTTTTAATTGGAGAAGCAAGTACCAGTTTAATGGTCATATGAGCTTCTTGAGTATTATTGGAGATTATAATACTTGAGTATTATTATTTATAGTACTTGAGTATTATTGGAGATTATAATACTTGAGTATTATTATTTATAGTACTTGAGTATTATTGGAGATTATAATACTTGAGTATTATTGCAAAACCATACAAACAAAATATTCTTTCATAACTAACAAAAGGAAAAGTTGAGAAGCCAGGCAATGTCCTATCTCTGATGTGCTCTACTAGGCACAGTGCTTATAGGACCAGTCCAGTTAAGTTCCTGGTCAAAGTTACCTTCACAGGACACTTATATTCATTAGATTACAGTAATTAATTGAGTGTGAAGGTATTCAGACTTTCTCATTATCCTAACATGTATAAGAAATGTAAGAGAACACTTAAGAGGAAATCTGGAGAGCTAGAGGTTGCTCTAGCAGAAAAGGTGACGGAAAATCCCACTGGCTTCTACAGATATATTATGAGCAAAAGGATAGCAAGGGACAACATTGGTCCTCTTGAAGATCAGAGTGGTTATCTATGCATGGGGCAGAAAGGTGGAGGAGATCTTAAATTAATTTTGTGCATCTGGATTTAATCCGGAGACAGACGCAGAGTCTATAGAAGTTCAAAGTACAATTTGCATTTGAACAGCAGAGAGATCATGAACCATATACAGATTATGGAGTTGTTTGTTGTTTTGAGGCAAATTAGGGTGGATAAATCCCCTGGGCCTGATGAGGTGTTCCCTTGGACCTAGTGGGATACTTGTGGAGAAATTGCTGTGGCCCTAGCAGAAATATTTAAAATGTCATTAGCAATGGATGAGTTACCAAAGGACTGGAGGATAGCTATGTTGTTCCAATGTTATACGTTTTGAGAAAAAGTTAGGAAATTATAGGCTGGTGAGGTTGACATCAATAGTGGAAAAGTTATTGGAAGGCATTGTAAGAGACCCGATTTATAAGTATTTAGATAGACAGTGACTGATCAGAACTGTCAACATGGCCTTGTGTTTGTTAGGTTGTGTCTAATTAACCTTATGGAGTTTTTTAAGGAAGTTACCAGGAAAGTTGATGAAGGAAAGGCAGTGGATGTTGTCTACATGAAATTTAGCTAGGCCTTTGACAAAATCCTGCATGGGAGGATGGTCAAGATGGTTTAGTTGCTTGGCATTCAGGATGAGATAATAAATTGACTTAGTCGTAAACACAAAAGACTCTGCAGATGCTGGGGTCAAAGCAACATGCACAACACACTAGAGGAACTCAGCAGGTCGGGCAGCATCCGTGGAAATGAGCAGTCGACGTTTTGGGCCGAGACCCTTCTTCCTGATGAAAGGTCTTGGCCCGAAACGTTGACTGTTCGTTTCCACGGATGCTGCCCGACCTGCTGAGTTCCTCCAGCATGTTGTGCGTGTTAAATTGACTTAGTCATTGGCTTTGCAGGAGAAGTTAGAAGTTAGAGAGATGGTTCCCTCTCTGACTAGCAGTGTACCTCAGGGATCGGTGCTGGGCTCATTTTTGTTTGTTATCTATATTAATAATCAGCAAACTATATCAGCAAATTTGCAGATGACACCAAGTTTGGGGCATTTTTGGATAGCATGGAAGGCTATCAAAGCTGGCAACAGAATCTGGACCAGCTGGAAAAAATGGGCTGAAAAATTGCAGTTGGAACTTAGACCATAAGGCCATAATGCCTAGGAGCAAAATTAAACTATTTAGTCCATCAAATCTTCCCCGCTATTCCATCATGGATGATTTATTATCCCTCTCAACTGCATTCTCCTACCTTCTCCCTATAACCTTTGATGCCTAATTAATCAAGGATCTATCAACCTCTGTCTTAAATATACCCAAAAACTTAGCCTACACAGCCATCTGTTGCAATGAATTCCCAAATTCACCATCTTCTGAATGAAGAAAATTTCCTTATCTCTATTCTAAATGGATATCCCTAATTCTGAGGCTCTATTCTTTGGTCCAAGACTCAACCACTATATGAAACATGCTCTCCATATCTGCTCTAATTCCAAGGTCAGAGATAAGATGGCGCTTAACAGCAACTCCTTCAAGTTCCTCTCCAGAAAGAGCTTAACTTCTACCTTTGATGTCTCTCTTTTTCCTTTCCAGGTTGGATGTGGTTCTGCTGGAAACCCTGACCTGGAATTACACTCAGACTTCAATTCTTTGCAGTGGTGAGACCCACTGCTGGGTCTCACAACCAGTCGCTTTTCTAAATGCCAAGGACTCAGCCCAGAGGATGAATGTTTCTTTGGGGTTCTGAGGCTTTGCGGTTCTGTGGACAACTGATTCTATGCCGGTGCTGCCAAATGAAGTGTTGCTGGAGAGAGCGGAATGCCAGGAACAGCAGATCAGTTGTCAGAGACTCTGTACATGGTCAACTTCTCTCTCTCTCTCTCTCTCTCTCTCTCTCTCTCTCTCTCTCTCTCTCTCTCTCTCTCTCTCTCTCTCTCTCTCTCTCTCTCTCTCTCTCTCTCTCTCTCTCTCTCTCTCTCTCTCTCTCTCTCTCCTCTCTCCTCTCTCCCCCCCCCCTCCCTCCCTCTTTCTCATGACAGACTTTATCATCACAAACCAGCAGGCTGTTTTGTTATGTCACAGCTTTATTAGGGAGAGAGAGAGCCTGTGCTATGTTGAGTTATCAGGTGAATGATTAGTTTTTGTTGTACTGCAGATCATGTCTTTCTTAGGGGCTTTGCTATTGCTTGCTTGGTGGGTGAAGGGTGCTTATGCTTCTTTTGCGGAAGTAAGTGGTGGTGGGGGAGGGTCGTGCTTTGCTGCTGCCTGTGCGTGGGAGGTGGGGAAGTAGAGATGCTTTGGGGTTTTAATGTTTTTACTGTCACTCATTCTTTGGGGAACTCTTGTTTTCATGGATGTCTGTGAAGAACAAGAATTTCAGGATGTATATTACATACATTCCTCTGATATTAAATGGAACTATTGAATTGAAATTATTGAAACTATTGAACCCTTTCAATATTCAATAGCTTTCCATGAGATCCCCATTTATTCTTCTAAACTCAAGTGAATACAATCCCAGAGCTATGAAACGCTCCTCATATGTCAACACTTTCATTTCTAGGATTTTATCATGAGTGTTCTCTGGACTCTCTCCAATGCCAGCACACCTTTTCTTAGATAAGGAGCCCATAACTGCTCACAATACTCCAAGTGCAGTCTGACCATTGCCTTATAAAGCCTCAGCATTACATACTTGCTTTTGTAATCTAGTCCTCATGAAATGAATGCTAACACTGCAGTTTCCTTCTTTGCCACCAACTCAACCTGTAAGTTAACCTTCAGCAAGGACTCCCAAGTCTGCACATCTAATTTTTCTAATTTTCTCCCCATTTACAAAATAGTTCAAGCTTTATTCCTTCTGCCAAAGTGCATGACCATACACTTCCCTTCACTGTATTTCATCTATGACTTCTTTATCGAATTCACCTTTCTGCCTATGTCCTTCTGCAATCTTTGTGCTTTCTCAACACTACCTGCCCCTCGACCTACCTTCATGTCATCAGTAAACTTGGACTCAAAACCAAATCAATGAAAACTATGTGAAAAGAAGCAGTCCCAACACTGCCTCCCTGCGGCACACCACTAGTCATTGAAAGCCAATCAGAAAAGGCCCCCTTTATTCCCACTCTTTCCCTCCTGCCTGGTCAGCCAATATTCTATCCATTCTAGTACCTTTCCAGTAATACACAGACTCTTATTTTGTTAAGTAGCCTCATGCAACACCTTGTCAAAGACCTTCTGAAAATCCAAATAAACAAAATCCACTGACTCTCCTTTGTCTATGCTGCCTGTTATTTCCTCAAATAACTCCAACAGATTTGTCAGACAAGATTTCCCCTTTAGAAATCTATACTGACTTTGGCCTATTTTATCATGTTTCTCTGAGTACTTCAAAGCCTAGTAATAGACTCCAGCATCTTTCCAACCACTGAAGTCAGGCTAACTGGCCTATAACTCCTTCCCTTCTAGATAGTGGAGTTACATTTGCAAATTTCCAGTCTTCGGGTGCTATTCCAGAATATAGTGATTCTTAAAAGATCATTATTAATGCTTCCACAATTGGAACTGAAAGGGACAGGAATGGTTACTTCAAGTGCCAGGTTTTAGATGTTTCAGAAAGCACAGGGAGGGAGGCAAAAGAGGTGGGTATGTGGCACTGTTGGTCAGAGATAATGTCATGACTGCAGTAAAGGTGGACGCCATGGAGGGATTGTCTACGGAGTCTCTGTGGGTGGAGGTTAGGAACAGGAAGGGGTCATTAAATTTATTGGGTGTTTTTTATAGGCCGCCCAATAGTATCAGGGATATCGAGGAGCAGATGGGGAAACAGATCCTGGAAAGGTGTAATAATAAGAGTTGTCATGATGGGAGATTTTAATTTCCCAAATATCGATTAGCATCTCCCTAGAGCAAAGGGTTTAGATGGGGTGGAGTTTATTGGATGTGTTCAGGAAGGTGTCTTGACACAATATATAGATAAGCCTACAAGAGGAGAGGCTGTACTTGATTTGGTATTGAGAAATGAACCTGGTCAGGTGTGAGATCTCTCAGTGGGAGAGCGTTTTGGAGATAGTGATCATAATTTTATCTCATTTACAATAGCATTGTAGAGAGATAGGAACAGACAAGTTAGAAAAGTGTTTAATTGGAGAAAGGGGAATTATGAGGCAATCAGGCAGGAAATTGGAGGCTTAAATTGGAAACAGATATTCTCCAGGAAAAGTACAGAAGAAATGTGGCAAATATTCAGGGGATATTTGGGTGGAATTCTGTATAGGTACGTTCCAATGAGACAGGGAAGTTATAGTAGGGTACAGGAACCGTGGTGTACAAAGGCTGTAATAAATCTAGTCAAGGAGAAAAGAAAACCTTACAAAAGGTTCAGAGAGCTAGATAATGTTAGAGATCTAGAAGGTTATAAGGCTACTAGGAAGGAGCTTAAGAAGGAAATTAGGAGAGCCAGAAGGGGCCATGAGAAGGCCTTGGTGGGCAGGATTAAGGAAAACCCCAAAACATTCTACAAGTATGTGAAGAGCAAAAGGATAAAACGTGAAAGAATAGGACCTATCAAGTATGACATTAGAAAAGTGTGTATGGAACCGGAGGAAATAGCAGAGGTCCTTAATGAATACTTCACTTTCGTATTCACTATGGAAGAGGATCTTGGTGATTATAGCAATGATTTACAGCAGACTGAAAAGCTTGAGAATGTAGATATTAAGAAAGAGTATGTGCTGGAGCTTTTGGAAAGTATCAAGCTGGATAAGTTGCCGGGACTGGATGAGATGTACCCAAGGCTACTGTGAGAGGTGAAGGAGGAGATTGCTGAGCCTCTGGCGATGATCTTTGTATCATCAATGGGGATGGGAGAGGTTCTGGAAGATTGGAGAGTTGTGAATGTTGTTCCTTTATTCAAGAAAGAGATAGCCCAGGAAATTATAGACCAGTGAGTCTTACCTCAGTGGTTGGTAAATTGATGGCAAGATCCTGAGAGGCAAGATTTATGAACATTTGGAGAGGTATAATATGATTAGGAGTAGTCAGCATGGCTTTGTCATTACGAGCCTGATTGAATTTTTGAGGATGTGACTAAACACATTGATGAAGGAAGAGCAGTAGATATAGTGTGTATGGATTTCAGCAAGGCATTTGATAAGGTACCCCATGCAAGGCTTATTGTCAGCTATGGTTGCCTCATCCTCTCTTTAGAATATTTATTTATCTTTTCTATGTATCTTTACTATGGCTTCCAAATCTCCCCTGGAAACACTAGCCATTGCTGACTTGCTGTCATCCCTGCTAGTATCCCCTTCCAATCAACTTTGACCAGCTCCTCTCTCATGCCTCTGTAGTTCCCCTCTGCTCACCATGTAAGTTCTACATGCTCACCATTGTGTTTCCCCCCCAAAGTACAATACCCCACACTTGTCTCCATTAAATTCATGGCCCCTCCTGCCTTTCCTAATTTATTTCTTGAGTTCTTCCCTTGCTTCTTTATAATGTGGGATGAGTTAAAGTGTAACAGTGGGCCAAAGTCCAAAAGGATGATGAATACAGGACTAAAGGTGTTATATTTGAACGCGGAATTATACTTGTAGTGAGGTTTGAGACTGGCAGATATGATTTAGTGGGCATCTCCAAATCGTCGCTGAAAGAAGATCATAGTTGGGAGCTTAACCTTCAAGGATACACATTGTATCAAAAGGACAGGCTGGTAGGCAGAGTAGGTAGGGTAGCTCTTTTGGTAAAATATAAAATCAAATCCTTGCAAAGATGTGATATATTACTGGAAGATGTAGGATTCTTGTGGGTGGAGTTAAGAAACTGCAAGGATAAAAAGACCCTAATGGGAGTTACATACAGACCTCCAAATAGTAGCCGGAATGTGGCTACAAATTACAATGTGGGATAGTAAAAGCATGTACTGTAAAAGGAGCAATACCGTATTGCGATAATCATGGCGTATTTTAATATGCAGTTGAATCTGGAAAATCCTTTTGGTGTTGGATCCCAAAAGAGGGATCCAACATGTCAATCTATGCCTTCCTCCGCTGTCACGATGAGACCACACTCAAGTTGGAGGAGCAATGCCTTATATTCCGTCTAAGTAGCCTCCAACCTGATGACATTGGTTTCTCAAATTTCTGGTAATGTCCCTTACCTTCCTTCACCATTCCCCATTCCTGTTTCCGTCTCTTACCTTGTCTCCTTACCTGCCCATCACCTCCCTCTGGTGCTCCTCTCCCTTTTCTTTCTTCCATGGCCTCTATCCTCTCCTAATAGATTCCCCCTTCTCCACCCTGTATTTCTTTCACCAATCAACTTCCCAGCTCTTTACTTCACTCCTCCCCCACTCCTAGTTTCACCTATCACCTTGTGTTTTTCGTCCCCTCCCCCAATTTATAGCCCTGGCAAACAAGAGAAAACTTGCAGACGCTGGAAATCTTTTAAATCTGACTCCTCATCTTATTGTCTCCAATCCTGCTGAAGGGTCTTGGCCTTAAACATTGACTGTACTCTTTTCCATAGATGCTGCCTGGCTTACTGACTTCTTCCAGCCTTTTGTGTGTGTTGCCCAAAAGAGGGAATTTGTCGAATGACTTTAAGATGGCTTTTTAAAGTTGTTTGTGGTTGAGCCCTCTAGGGGAAAGGCAATTCTGGATTGAGTGTTGTGTAGTGAAAAATGGGCTGAGAAATGGTAAATGGAACTTAACACAGACAAGTGTTTACACTTTGGGAGGCCAAACCAGGGTAGAACTTGCATGGTGAGCAATAGGGTACTGAGGAGTGTGGTTGAACGGGGGATCTAGGAATTCAGATCCATAATTCCTTGAAAGTTTTGTCACAGATTGGTAGGGTTGTAGAGAGATTTTTGGCCTTCATAAATCAAAGTACTGAGTACAGGAGTTGGGATGTTGTGTTGAAGTTTTATAAGAAGATGGTGAAGCTTAATTTGGAGCATTGTGTGCAGTTCTAGGCACCTACCTACAGGAAAGATACCAATAAAATTGAAAGAGTACAGAGAAATTTTACGAAGATGTTGCCAAGACTTGAAGACCTAAGTTATAAGGAAAGGTTGAATAGGTAGGACATTATTCCCTAGAGAATAGGAGAATGACGGGAGATTTGACAGAGGTATACAAATTATAAGGTAAATGCAAGCAGTCTTTTTCTACTGAGGTTAGAGGAGACTAGAACAAGAGGTCAAGGGTTAAGGTGAAAGGTGAGCTTTTACGGGGAAAATGAGTTGGAACATCTTCACTCAGAAGGTGGAGAGAGTGTGGAACAATTTGCCAATAGAAGTGATGGAATCAGGTTCAATTTCAACATTTAAGGCAAAATTTGGATAGGTACATGGATGGGAGGACTATGGAGAGCTAAGGTTCAACTGCAGGTTGATGGAATTAGGCAAATTAATAGTTCAGCACAGACTAGATGAGCCAAAGGGCCTGTTTATGTTTCTGTTTGATGCCTCTGTATAGCATGAATGTTACTTGGTGCTTAATAGCGATAGCTTAAATTTTATCATAGATTTACTGACTGCAGATGCACAGTTTCACTATCTGTGGAATTATAATTATAACTAATATTGTGCTACCAGTGAATATCAGCATTTCTGGCATGAAGACAATCAATGAGACAGGAAGACAGTTGATGCTTAGACCTTGGGTATTGTTCTGAGGAAACTTTTAATAATATCCTGGAGCCAGGCTGATTGTTTGTAAATATTAAGTCTATTTTACTTTGCATAGGGATGTTTTCAACCCAACTCTAATCCCTCATCCTATGTTGACTAGAACATAGAGGTCCTGCAAATCACACATCCATCTCACCTGAAATAATTTGCACTTTCTACATTGTCCGAGTCAAAATTTGACAATAAGGCTGTTGCTTCCACTTTACATGGGAACTCAGCTCTTTTATCCATGCTTTTCTCATTAATTAAATGAATAGTCTTGAACCAAACAAGATTGAACTATATTGAGCAAGCCTTCGGCCAGTCAGGCTTGTAGTGTCAGTGACCTCTTTCAATTATTTGCTGTTTCCTGAGTAGATGCACAGGGCGGTGATTGGATGGATTAGTTTTGTTTTAACCTTGGTGAGAACAAGAATCTGAACGTTTTCCATTTTGGAAGTCACTGACCGGAGGAGCAGTTATTCCTGAAGTATATACCGTGTATTCAGCCATACAGAAAATACATTCTGGATGCTCAAGCATTTGCAACAGCTAGTCGTGTGACCTTCTTAAGTCATGGTGATATTGAATAAAATATTTTTCACCATTGCCTCTGTGCATTTAAAGAACACCTAGAAGAATATTCCCTAATATAAACTGGGACCTTCTGAGTGCAAGAGGTTTAGATGGAGCAGAATTTGTTGCATCCAGGAGGGTTTCTTAAAACAAAAGTGGATAGTTCAACAAGAGTAGAGTTGTGGCTGTACTGGACCTGGTGTTTGGTAATGTTCCTGGCCAGGCGACTGACCTTTCAGTAGGTGAAAAATTAGGGAGCAGTGATCACAAATCCTTAAGTTTTAAGATAGCTATAGATAGGCATAAATATGGACCCTGCAGGGAAATATGAAACTACAGCAGGGCAAATTATGAGACCATTAGGCAGAAATTAGTGTGAGTTAATAGGGAACAGCTGTTTTTGGAAAGTCCACATCTGATATGTGGAGGGTGTTTAAAAGCCAAATGGAGAGGTTACAGGGCAGGTATGTTCCAGTAAGAACAAAAGACAAGGAATGCAGATAAGAAAACCTTGGATGTCAAGAGAGGTGATGAATTTAGTCAAGAAGAGTAAGGAGAAGTCTGTAAAGCTTAAGAAGAAAAGTACAATCAGAGCCCTTGAGAATTATAAAGAAGCCAGAAAAGAACTCAAGAAAGGAATTAGGAAATGCAGGAGGAGCCATAAAAAGTCCTTGGATTAGGATTAAAGAGAATCCCAAGGCATTCTATACATTCTGCACATCAAGAGCAAAAGGACAACTACCGAGGGGATAGAATCACTCAAGGATAAAAGGGAGAATATTTGCTTGGACATGGAGGATGTGTATGAGGTCCTTTATGAATACATTACATCAGTATTAACCAAGGAGAAGGACACGGAGGGTAGGCATTTCGAGGTAACAGGAGGTAGTGTTGGGGCTTTTAAAGTACATTAAGGTAGATAATGATCTGATGGGATGTACTCCAGTTTATTGAGAGAGTCAAGAGAAGAGATTACTAGGGCTTTGACCAATATCTTTGTGTCCTCTCTAGACACAGATGAGGTTCTGGAAGACAGGTGAGTAGCTAATGTTGCTTCATTATTCAAGAAGGGAACAAGGGGTAATTGTGGAAATTACAGACTGATGAATCTCATGTCAGTGTTAGTGAAGTTACTAGATAGAATTGTTTGAGATAGGATTTATGAACATTTGGAAAACCATGGCCTACTTAGGAAGAGTCGACATGGCTTCAGGTGGGGCAAGTCATGTCTTACTAACTTGAATGAGTTTTTGACGAGGTGATGAGGGTGATTGATGAAGGTACAGCTGCAGACGTTGTCTACATGGATTTTAGTAAGGCATTTGACAAGGTCCCTCATGGGAAGCTCATCCAAAAGATTAAGTTGCATGGAATCCATGGTGAATTGGCTGTTTGGATTCAGAACTGGCTTGCTCATAGAAGATATAGGGTGATGGTCCAAGGGACTTATTGTAGCTGGAGGTCAGTAATCGGTGGTGTTCCACAGGAATCGATACTGGGACCCCTGCTGTTTGTGATGTACATAAATGACCTGGATTAAAATATAAATTGCTGAGTCAGAAACCTTGGAGATGATACAAAGATTGGTGTTATGTGTGAATAGCGTGGAAGACTGGCAAAGAATACAAAATGATATAGATCAGTTGCAGATATGGGCAGAGAAATGGCGGATGGAGTTGAACTCGGCCAAATGTGAAGTGTTTCAGCTTGGTAGGTCAAATGCAAAGAGACAGAGCGCTGCTGAGGCATTGATCATGTGGATAATCAGAGGCTTTTTCCCAGGGCTGAAATGGCTAGCATGAGAGGGCATAGTTTTAACTTGGAAGAATGTATAGAGGAGATGTCAGGGGTAAGTTTTTTTACGCAGAGAGTGGTGAGTGTATGGAATGGACTACCGGCAGCAATGGTGGAGATGGAAATTATAGGATCTTTTAAGAGGCTCTTGGATGGGTACATGGAGCTTAGAAAAATAGAGGGCTATGGGTAAGCCTAGGTAGTTCTAAGGTAAGGACATGTTCGACACAGCTTTGTGGGCCGAAGGGCCTGTATTGTGCTGTAGGTTTTCTATGTTTCTATGTTAAGGGCAAGGTCTTTAGCAGTGCTGATGAGCAGAGGGATCCTAGAGTCCAAGTTCATAGCTCCCTGAAAGTGGCTATGCAGGTTGATAGGGTGGTTAAGAAGGTATATGGCATGCTTGCCTTTTAGTCGAGCATTGAGTTCAAAAGTCAGGAAATTATGTTGTAACGTTATAAAACTCTAGTTAGGCCACATCTGGAGTATTGTGTACCGTTCTGGTCACCCCATTATAGGAAGGATGTTGAGGCTTTGGAGAGGGTGCAGAAGAGTTTTACCAAGTTTTTGCCTGGCATGTGCTCTAATGAGATGTTGGACAAACTTAGGTTGTTTTCTCTGGAGTGGCAGTGGACGAGGAAAGATCTGAAAAAGATTTCTAAGATTATGAGAGGTATGGATAGAGTAGACAGACAGTATCTTTTTTTTGCCCCAGGATTGAAATGCCTAATACCAGAGGGCTGCATTTCAGTTGAGAGGGGGTAATTTTAAGGGAGATGTGAGAGACAAGTGATGGATGCCTGGAATGCACTGCCTGCAGTGGCAGTAGAAGCAGAAATATTAGAGATTTTTAAGAGATGTTTAATTAAGTACGTGCATGTGAGGAAAATTGAGGGATATGGACGTTGTGTAGGCAGAAGAGATGAGTTTGTTTAGCCATTTGATTACTAATATAACTGGTTCAGCACAACATTGCCGAAGGTCCTGAATCTCTGCTGTACTGTTCTAAGAACATGGTCAACATAACATCACGTAAATAGGACTGTGAATTCTATGAAACTGAGTACTTAATGAAAATTTGCAGCCCATTCAAAATTCTCATCTTATTTTTCCATTGGGACAGAGTGAAATTAATGAGCAGCAAATGAATTTAGCAGATGTTTTGCAGAATCAGTACAGGAGATTGAAAGTCAGGCACTGCATGAAAATGGGTATTAGCATTTCATCTCAAACATTTCATAGTCCCTCACATTACAATGCACTTATGCTGCTGCTTTGCCAGAAAGGTCCAAGTCAGTCAGTACATACAAATACACCCAATGTAGATATCAGTTGTTCTTAAAAGGTGATTTACACAGAATGCTCCCATCACACGGCTGTACAGCTGAAAGATGTTTGTTCAAATTACATCAAGTCTAGTATTTCTGAAGTCGAATGCTATTGTCTGTACTCCATGTAATATTACAGAACTAATTTGCTTTACTGATGCAATGTTGTATTAAGATGTCAGATGTCCCAAATGATTAAAACCAGAATCTAACGATACAACATGCACTTCATTCCGTCAAAAGTGTGGGAGATAGTGAAACCAGGGTGTCTTAGCTCACAGTTCACTGCCATAGCTTTCATGAGCAAAATACTGAATGTGATGAAAATCAGAAATAAAATGTTGGACATGCACACCAAGAAAGGAAACATTGTTCTTCTGTGTAATTTTCAGTACATGAAAGCTGTACTGTTAATTCCACTAATATAGAAGAATTTTAACAAAATTTTAACAGAAAACCCTGCTGCAGGTGAGTCTTGGAATAAGAATTTACACAACTCAAAATCAGGAAGGGGTTGCAATGTAGGTTCCAAGTGCATGAAGAATGTTTCATCCAATGGTAAATTGTGCAAAGCACAAACAATACGTTAAAATCTCTTTAGATGCCTTGTATTAAGTTAGAGTAACTAAGATTTACTTTGAACAAGCCTTGTAAATTAAATAGTTGTATGATATGTATATGCAATAGTGCCAATTGACACAATGGTATTATTCTTCCCAATGAATCAGAAGGTTGAAACTTCCATACCCGACTCCAGGACTTCATCATAATTTAGATTGGCAATTCCCTGTAATGATAGTAATTGGTGATCTATCCAGACAGCAAGTTGAAATAATTAAGAAAAAGGTCTTGGCACTGCTTATTTTGAAGATGGATTTTTTTAGACAACTGTTTCTCTCACCAAATAATAGCATTTGAGATTAAGGATCATTCACGCATTCTTTACAGATCAGATGCCACCAAGTTACCTAATATTTGTACTAATCTCTGGGGCTAAATCTACCAAAATTCATGTCTGCTTACTTATTTGGAACATTTGAGACCTCTAACACCAAATGCATGTATTGCTAAATTAAATAAAAGAGCTGGTTCTGGGAGCAATATAACTGTAAGCTAGGGAAGATCAAACAAGTTTCATGGTGTTCACAATCAAGCGTCTGCACCGAACATGCCCCATATCAGTCGACCTTCCCTTTCACCTGTTTTAAACAACCTTTCTGCAGGACAACCTCCTCTCTCCCTGATTACGTTCTCCTTCACTTTGTACCACAACCCATTATTGCCCAATGTAATGGTCGCAAAGGCCTCAATGTACTTTTCTATTGATATCGGGATCATTTGGTGGGATCACGAAATGAGCTGCCCCAGCTAAAGCAGGTAGAGGCCATTCAGTCAAACCAAATACCTCTGGTCTCACTCAAACTCTGTTCAACTTTGAAGATATATTGGGATTTTCAGCTGTGACGTGATCTAGCCCTCTAGGTTCTAGCCCAAGTTTATTGTCATGAGGATACTACCCAGGGTATAAATGCCATGAAAATAAGCTTCTTCTTGTAGCCCCAACACAATGCAATACAAACATGACAAATGAATATATATAAATGTACATTAACAAATATTTTACATCATTTACTCAGTGCAATAAACTAAAATGACATAACAACATTTGTGCAAGTTGAGGGAATTATAGTCTGAAATAGAATTAGGGTCTCCCATGTAATTTCAAAAACTTGATACCAATAGGGAAGAAGCTGATGCAGAAGCTGAATTATGGGTCTTAGGGCTTCTATTTCTCCTGCAATGAGGAGAGGGCATGACTTCTATAGTGAAGGAACTTAATGTTGCCTTCTGAAGCCATTACCTCTTAGAGATAACTTCAATGGTGGGGAGTGCTATACCTGTACAGCCTCTTGCATCCCTGTGCATTTGAGTTCCCATATGTGGCCTTGATGCAGCAGTCAGAATGCCTTCACAGTACATCTGAGGAAGTCGGTTAGGGTCTTTGATAATGTGCTGAATCTCCTTAAACATCTAAGACAGTAGCAATGCTAGAGCCCCCTCTTTGTGATTTCCTGATATCACTATACTTTTTCTTCAGTTTGATTATTGCATTGGTGTCCCATCTAAGGAGCACCACAGGAAGGGTCTGTGTCTTCTCTTACATGGAATCTTTCACATTCACTGAATGGTTGGATGGGTCTTACGGTGCAGAGTAAATCATAATTCTAGTTGCAGAAGTTCAAAATATAGGACCATAGACTATAAGATGTAGGAGGAGAATTAGGCCATTTGGCCCACTAAGTCTTCTCATCATGGGTCTTACCAAATTTTCCTCTCAGCCCCATTCTCCTGCCTTCTCCCTATATCCCTTCATGCCCTGACCAATCAAGAATCTATCAACCTCTGCCTTAAATATACACAAAGACTTGGCCTCCACAGCTACCTGTGGCAAAGAATTCCACAGATTCACCACTCACTGGCTAAAGAAATTCCTCCTCATCTCTTATTCTAAAAGGATACCCCTCTAATCTTAGACTCTCCTACCACTGGAAACATCTTCTCCACATGCACTCTATCAAGGCCTTTCACAATTTCCCTCAGGATCAATAAAGTATGTCTGTCTGTCTGTCTGCCTATCATTCAATAGGTTTCAATAAGATTACCCCTCTTTCTTCTGAATTCTAGTGAATACAGGTCCAGAGCCATTAGACACACTTCATATGACAAGCCATTCAATCCTGGAATCATTTTTGTGAACCTCCTTTCAACCCTCTCCAGTTTCAGCACATCCTTTCTAAGATAAGGGGCCCAAACCTGCTCACAATACTCCAGGTAGGGCCTCACCAGTGCTTTATAAAGCTTCAACATTACATCCTTGCTTTTATATTTTAGTCCTCTTAAAATGAATGCTAACATTGCATTTGCCTTCCTCACCATAGTCTCAACCCACAAATTAACCTTTCGTGAATCTTGCACAAGGACTCCCAAGTCCCTTTGCATCTCGGTTTTTTGTATTTTCTCTCTATTTAGAAAACAGTTAACACTTTCATTTCTTCTACCAATGTGCATATCCATACACTTCCCGACTCTGTAGTCTATCTGCGATTTCTTTGCCCATTCTCCTAATCTGTCGGACTTCTTTTGCAGCCTCTATACTTCTTCAAAACTACCTTCTCCTCCACTTATCTTCATATCATCTGCAAACTTTACAACAAAACCATCAATTCCATCATCCAAATTATTGATATAAAACATAAGAAGAATTGGCCGCAACACAGACCCCTGTAGAACACCACTAGTCACCAGCAGCCAACCAGAAAAGGCTTCCTCTATTCCCACTCTTTGCTTCCTGCCAATCAGCCACTACTTTATCAATGCTAGAATCTTTACCGTAATATCAGAGGTTTGTAGCTTGTTAGGCAACTTCATGTGTAGCACCTTGTCAAAGGCCTTCTAAAAATCTAAGTACACAACATCAACAAATTCTCCTTTGTCTATCCTACTTGTTATTTTCTCAACATGCAAATTAACCTTTAGGGAATTGTCCGCAAGGACTCGTAAATCCTTTTGTGCCTCAGATTTTACATTTTCATATTCATTTCATATTCCATCTTAATCTTCTTAATGTATTTTTAGTTGCCTTCTGTAGGTTTTTAAAAGCTTCCCAATCCTCTATCTTCCCACTGATCTTTACTCTATTATATGCCCTCTCTTTAGCTTTTATATCTGTTTTGACTTCCCTTGTTAGCCATGGTTGTATGATCTTCCCTTTAGAATACTTCTTCCTCTTTAGGATGTATATACCCTGTACCTTCCGAATTGCTTCCAGAGATTCCAGCCATTGCTGCTCTGCCATCATCCATGCCAGTGTTCTTTTCCTATCAATTCTGGCCAGCTTCTTTTTCATGCCTCTGTAATTCCCTTTACTCCACTGTAATTCTGATACATCTGACTTTAACTTCTTCTCAAAATTCAGGATGAATTTGATCATATAATGATCACTTTCCCCTAAGGGTTCTTTTACCTTAAGCCTTCTAATCAGTTCTGGTTCATTGCACAACACCCAATCCAAAACAGCAGATCCTCTACTGGGTTCAAACATGAGCAGTTCTAAAAAGCCATCTTGAAATTCCTCCTCCTGTCATCCAGCACTATCTTGATTTTCCCAATCCACCTGAATATTAAAGTCCCCCTTGACTATTGTAACATTGCCCCTTGACATGCATTTTTTATAGAACATAGAACAATACAGCACAGTACAGGTCCTTTGGCCCACAATGGACCCTTAAACCCTGCCTCCCATATAACCCCCCCACCTTAAATTCCTCCATATACCTGTCTAGTAGTCTCTTAAATTTAACTAGTGTATCTGCCTCCACCACTGACTCAGGCAGTGCATTCCACGCACCAACTACTCTCTGAGTAAAAAACTTCCTCTAACATCCCCCTTGAACTTTCCACCCCTTACCTTAAAGCCATGCCCTCTCGTATTGAGCTGTGGTGCCCTGGGGAAGAGGCACTGGTTGTTCACTCTAATTATTCCTCTTAATATCTTGTATACCTCTATCATGTCTCCTCTCATCCTCCTTCTCTCCAGAGAGTAAAACCCTAGCTTCCTTAATCTCTGATCATAATGCATACTTTCTAAACCAGGCAGCTTCCTGGTAAATCTCCTCTGTACCTTTCCAATGCTTCCACATCCTTCCTATAGTGAGGCAACCAGAACTGGACACAGTATTCCAAGTGTGGCCTAACCAAAGTTTTATAGAGCTGCATCATTACCCCGCAACTCTTAAACTCTATCCCTTGACTTATGAAAGATAAATCTCCATAAGCTTTCTTAACTACCCTATCTACCCGTGAGGCAACTTTCAGGGATCTGTGGACGTGTACCCCCAGATCCCTCTGCTCCTCCACACTACCAAGTATCCTGCTATTTACTTTGTACTCTGCCTTGGAGTTTGTCCGTCCAAGGCGCACCACCTCACCTTATATCCTGTAGTAATTTGTAGGCCACATCCTTATTACTGTTTGGGGGTATGTATACAGTTCCCATCAGGGTCTTTTTACCCTAACAGTTCCTTAGTTCTATCCACAATGATTCAACACTTTCTGACCCATGTGACCTCTTTCTAAGATTTGACTTCAGTTTTTTACCAACAGAGCAAAGCCACCCCTTCTGCCTTCCTGCCTATCCTGTTGAGACAATGTGGTTCCTTAAACATTAAGCTTCCAACTATAATCTTCTTTCAGCCATGATTCAGTGATGCCTGCAACATCATACCTGCCAATCTTCAACTGTAGCAATCTGTGTTCATTCAGCTACAAAACCTTCAGTCCTGTATTCACCCTTTCGATTTTGTCACACCATGCTCAACTTTCTGAATTCCTAAGGTCTGAGGTCTTACCAGCATCTGCCTCCACAACCTCTCCACTAGCTGTTCTGGCACTCTGGTTCCCATTCCCCCAACTCTCGTTTAAACCCCACTGTGCAGCATTAACAAACCTTCCCACTAGGATATTAGTCCCCCTCCAGTTCAGGTGCAAACCATCCCTTCTGTACAAGTCCCACATTCCCTGAAAGAGAGCCCAATGATCCAAAAATCTTATGCCTTCCCTACTACACCAACTCCTTAGCCACGTATTAAACTGTATAACCTTTCTAGTTCTGTGCTCACTAGCACATGGCACGGGTAGAAATCCTGAGATCACAACCCTGGAGGTCCTGCCCTTTAACTTAACACCCAACTCCCTGAACTCCCTATGCAGAACCTCATCACTTGTCCTACCCATGTCACTGGTACCTACCTGCACCATGACTTCTGGCTGTTCCCCAAGCATGCTGAGGACTTGATCCTCGATATCCCAGACCCTGGCACCTGGGAGGCAACATACCGTTAAAGAATCTTATTCTTGCCCACAAAAACTTCTGTTCTCCTGACTAAATAATCCCCCATCACCGCAGCATGTCTTTTCTTCCCCTTTCCTTTCTGAGTCAGAGAGGCATACGGTGTCAGAAACCAGACCACTATGACTTTCCCCTGTTAGGTCACCCCCCCCCACCTCTGACAGTATCCAAAGTGGTATACCTGTTGTTGAGGGGGATGACCACAGGAGTACTCTGCACTGACTCCTTAACCCCTTTCCCCTTCCTGACCTCCTGTGTCCTGCACCTTGGGTGTAGCTACGTCTCTAAATGTCCTATCTACCACTCTCTCAGCTGCTTGATTGATCCAGAGTTCATCCAGTTCCAGCAAAAACTCCTTCATGTGGTTTGTTAGAAACTGGAGCTGAATGCACATCTCACAGGTGTAGTTGTCAGGGGTTCTGGAGGTCTCTCTGCCTTCCTACGTCCCGCAAGAGGAGCATTGCACTATCCTGCCTGCCATCGCTACTTAGCTGAGCAGATATAAAAAAGAGAAAGAAAAAAAACTTGAGCTTTTCTTTTCTTTGCTTTCTCTGAGTGAAACCTCTCCTAGCTGAAACCTTGAAGAGTTAAAGCTTTAAGATCAAAACCCTGACTATGTCCACCCTGACTCTGTCCACTCAGACAATGGCCACTTTGACAACGCTTACTAGCTAGCTATGAGATGCTGGGGAGAAAAATGACAACGAAAATACAGTTGTTTTCCATGTAACTAGAAGATATACTGGTCATTTTTTTGATTATTTTCTTTACAGTGCTTGGAAAATTTGCATTCTGAATCTCAGGAAGTAATTGCAAAGTATTATATAATCTGTACAATCATGTAAATTAATTCCTTTCTACTAAAAAGTTGCAAGTTAGTCAATAAATAATATGGGTCCTAACTATGGCTTCCAACTTTAATTACCCAGAAAGTTAACTTATGATTACAGATGAATTAGAATTGATGCACCCTACAACGTAGTTACAATCATACTGCAGAAGAAACAGAAGTATCTACCTTAAATACAGTATACAAACAACGTAATCACATTCACACATCCCGATTACTAAAGAAATGGAACATTACACCGTGTATGGCAGGAAAGGCACCGTAAAGCCAACCTGAGCTCATCAGCTCAGTGTAGGACACTTCATGAGAATATACCGGGGAAAACATAGAAGTACGTACACTCAGTGCAATGACAGCAGAGTGACAAGATAGCATATGTGTGTATGTGTGTGTGACACACATGGTCTCATACAGTAAATCAATGAGAAAGGGAACATTACAGATGGAAGTGGCACACGTCGGTCTCGAGAGACCATGGATCTGCACCTGGAGTTTCCAGGGCGCAGGCCTGGGCAGGGTTGTATGGGAGACAAGCAGTTGCCCAAGTTGCCCACGCCACCGATGTTGTCCAAGGGAAGGGCACTAGGACCCATGCAGCTTGGCACCAGTGACGTCGCAGAGCAATGTGTTGTTAAGTGCCTTGCTCAAGGACACAAACACGCTGCCTCAGCTGAGGCTCGAACCAGTGACCTTCAGGTTACTAGTCTGATGCTTTGCCCACTAGGCCACGCGCCAACACCAGACCTCAATTTAAGTCTATCTAAATTCTGGTGTAGATCACAAAGGAGACCTATTGTCATTCATTTATATTTTTAGGTATTATTCGTTATAGTCACCAAATGTAAAAGAGTTAAATCACTTATGTGCATTTGAAAAGTGACGATTATCATGTCACTCAGGGGAGTATTCAAGGATACATTTGCACCTGCAACAATGCTTGTGCAATAGCATTGGTGATAGAGTGGACTTTATTATTAGTCAGGAACAAGGGTAAAAATGAATGAAGGTTTCAGTTCCAAGGATTTTATATTTGACTGGAATCAATACATAATGGGACTCATGTAACCATATTAAATTAGCTTCAATTCAGCTTGTTTACTTTTATTATTTTAAACCTTTTTTATTGCCAGCCAAATAGCAATTGAACTGTCACTGATGATGAAAATGCAGGTGGGGTTTTAGTGTAAGGGAAAATGAAATGACCAAATCATCTTTGGAAATTGATATTCTTGTCATGGAAGTACACTTGGTTCAAAGAATTATCGAAAGGCTTCGTTGTAGAATGGATCAATGCACCATCACGAATGAAGACTATATTGTTCTATAAAAGTTCATCAAGGGCATACCTGCTCCATTTGGACCTCATCCCAATTTATAGATCCAATCTATATCAAATTTATGTCTTATTGTATCTTATGTTTCTGGAAACGGGCTTTTGTTTGACGTGTTGTGTCTGGTTTATTTTAATTACTTTTCTTCATTTCCTTTTAGTTAAGAAGGCTGACAGAACCAAGTTGAGCAGCAAATCTATTCTGAGTGCCTGGGGGCATTGCTACTCTTTATTCAACAGGCACAAGTGAATTTTATTGCATTCCAGACACATTATAACCAGCTGAAGACTAAAAAAAATCTGACCACAAAATCAACAAAAACTTTAATTCTGCGTTCATTCCCAAACACAAAAAGGTAATATCGTAGGCTGTAAATAATATCAGTGCATTTCTTCCTTGTTTAATATCATTAGCATTATGGTTGACTGACCAGACTAGCAGACAGACTTCTAGATCATTGATCCAAACATGAGATGGCAGGCAGGGAATTTAAATTAATGTAGTTGAATACATTAGAAATCAATGGATGAAACTACCAGGTTGTTGCTAAAATGATTTGATTTTTTTTAATATCCTTTGGGGAAGGAAATTTTGCCATTTGTAGTTTGTATGTGATTCCAGACTCACCAATATTGTTGACTGTAAACTGCTTCCTCACTTTAGGAATGATAAATGGCAGCATCACCAGCAATATTCATGGCCCATGAATAAATAATAATATATCTCTTTCTTTCTCCAGTATGTTCAACTTCTCATCTACACTAGAGGCTGTTTTAATTTTTGACAAAACTAAAAAAACCCATGGAAACATTTTTTTACCTCAAGTTAACTTTTCATATTACATACCTCGTAATCACTGAAAAATCAAAATTGTTTTTCAGTAGCAAGTTATGAAGTAGGGATTAGCACTCTACATCAGAAAATAAACCTTCCAATTTAAGAAGGCAAACAAAAGAAAGAATACCACAGAACATTATTCATAACACTTTTTCTTGTAAAATTTATAGTAAATGATTATTGCAAACAATAAAGAGGTGAGCAAAGGCGAAGATGAGTTGAGGGTTGAAGCTTGCGGGTGTGAGGCGAGGTCAAGCATGTTCGAGGCAAGGTCAAGGTGAGGTCAAGACATATTGAAGGCAAAGTTGCAACAAGCATAGCAGAGCAAAGTTAGATCGGAGGAGAGGCAGATTTGAGGACCATCACCTGAACCGAGAGCAAGTTTTGATCGAACTACGCGTCCAGCCAATTTGGAAAAGTCAGGGATGTGCCGAAACGTGGTTACTGGCTCCAGGCACTGAACGTATCGATGCGACAGGACGTGGGTCCTGGTGCGAGGAACAACCCGGTATTTCAACAATTTAAACGCCGAGCTGGAAGGATTGAAGAGGCAGGATATAGGGACAAGAAGCAAGGGTTCGGTTTGTTCTGCTTACTGTTCTGTAACATTTACTCAGCTCTACGGTGAACTGAGGCTGTGGCTGTGGCCTGTTCTGAGCTTTATGTCTGTGCACAATTGCATATCATTTAACTAAAAGCACATGTGTGGGAGACAGCTTTAACTAGTGTATTCACATTGCAGCGAGAGTGAGAGAGAAAATGACCATGCGTAGACAACATATAAATACATAGTGCTGGGGGGTGGGTCATTACTCTAAAAGAAATAGATCCATACATTACATTTCCTCCCCCTTTTAGAGTAATGCAAAATAAAATGGTCAATGCCCTGGTTAAGCTTTTACTGCTAATACTGTTATTAATTTAAAAGTTAATTTAAATTGGTTTAATTTAAAAGTTACCTGTAGAAGCAGTGTGTTGCACTGGTGGTGTTTGTGTTATCGTTAAAGGTAAGGGGCTGTGATGTCCAGTTGAGGAATGTCAGGTCAGCCAATCAGGATAGTGGAATTGGGAAAAGATTCCAGAGAAAGCTTGGGGGAGAGGTTTTTTGTTGGACTCAAAAGGGGTCAAGCTCTTTTTCAGCAGGAAATGGAGAGAGAAGATCAAGAGAATTGGTGGTAGGATTTGATCCAACTGGAATGTGTGATTAGATGGAGTCCAAGGTAGAAAGTCCCATCGGTGATTGGTGAATAGGAGCTGGCACCGTGAGGACATGGACATCTCAAGCTTTTGGAAGTTCTGAGCTCCAACTTACTGGCGGCTAATTGCAAGCGGGCAGCAGTTACCCAGCATTCACTCAGATTGGAGTGTGGGTGGTTGAAACATCACGGCTCTCCTGGTCTGGTGGGACCCAAGTCACATTGTTCCTAGATGTACGGAGTTCAAGAAAAGTGGTTTACTAACCGCTGAGTCCATTGGCTTGTTAGCAAAGGGCTAACTGGTTGTGTTTCTGGAGATGCCCACTAAGAAGGAGTTTCATTTGTACAAATCAGTAGATTTCCCTTTCATAAACCCATATTCCAAATAAGCATACTTTCACAATAACAGTCCATGACTAACTTCACAGTTCTAAAGATTCATTCTTTCGGGTGGCGCTCTGTTTCTTTCAGGATAGCGCCTCTGGACCTGTGGAGTGGCATCAGGTTTGCCAGGTGTCTTGTCTAAGACAACATTCATGGTTTCCAATGTCAAGTCCTAAAATGGTCCTGAAAAATGTTGTTTCATTTTTACTATGTACCGTACATAGCAGTTATGATTGAAATGACAATAAAAGTGACTTGACTTGAAGTTGCTGTCAATGACATCATCACTGGGAGTTACTGTACCAGGCCAAATTCATGTACAGCATGGACAACAACATGGAGCCAGGATCATTAATGGAGAATGTGTGGAGCAGGTTAAGACCTACAAGTATCTGGGAGTACAGTTAGACGAGAAGCTAGACTGGACTGCCAACACAGATGCCTTGTGCAGGAAGGCACAGAGTCGACTGTACTTCCTTAGAAGGTTGGCGTCATTCAATGTCTGTAGTGAGATGCTGAAGATGTTCTATAGGTCAGTTGTGGAGAGCGCCCTCTTCTTTGTGGTGGCGTGTTGGGGAGGAAGCATTAAGAAGAGGGACGCCTCACGTCTTAATAAGCTGGTAAGGAAGGCGGGCTCTGTCGTGGGCAAAGTGCTGGAGAGTTTAACATCGGTAGCTGAGCGAAGGGCGCTGAGTAGGCTACGGTCAATTATGGATAACTCTGAACATCCTCTACATAGCACCATCCAGAGACAGAGAAGCAGTTTCAGCGACAGGTTACTATCGATGCAATGCTCCTCAGACAGGATGAAGAGGTCAATACTCCCCAATGCCATTAGGCTTTACAATTCTACCGCCAGGACTTAAGAACTTTTTAAAAGCTATTATTAATGCTTTTTGAGATAGTGATTTAGATGCATATCATATTTTTTACTGAGTTAAGTATTGTATGTAATTAGTTTTGCTACAACAAGTGTATGGGACATTGGAAAAAAGTTGAATTTCCCCATGGGGATGAATAAAGTATCTATCTATCTATGTGTTCACCTTGGACCAAGAAATACATGCCAGGAAATGTAGAGGAGGCTTGACACAAACACAGATTAGTGGGGACAATTTAGCGTTGAACAATTACTTTAATAATAAACTGCAAAGTAACAAGCAATGAGGGATCACAAAAACAGAGAACAGATACTTAACATGACAAGGCAACAAGGTAACTGGAGGCTAGGAGCAAGTGGTTGGTTTGTATGAGTGAGCAAGAGTTGTGGATGAGAGCTCTGTTTAAATAGGCTGCAGGTGACTTCTATCAGCTGGGTGGAAACTGGGAAGAACCTGTCTGTGCAGGCCTGATAGAACACGTACAGTACTGTGCAAAGGTCTCAGGTACATTGATGTAGTTAAGGTGCCTAAGTCTCTTGCACAGCCCTGCATTTGTCAATGTGGAGAGGAGAATGAGTTTGTAAATCAGGTGGGAGCAAAGGATGTTGGGAATTGCAAGAGTGGAGCCACAGGAGGGGTGTGGGATGGGTGGCAAAGAAGGAGTGCCAGGGGCTGAGGGTAGACACATCCATCCCTGGGACACCAAGCAAGGTCATTTGATTCTAAACAATTGGTTTATTGATCATTACAGAATGTCTCTCTGGTGCTTCCCGCTCCCTCCCTCTCCCTTCCCCTTTTCCCAACCATGATTCCCCTCTCCATGCCCCTTTCCCACTCTTAGTCCACAATAGAGACAATAGAACCTGGTTATGGCATTAGAGATTGATGGGATGTGATGAACCCTAGCCTTCATCAGTCAGGGCATTGAGTATAGAAGGTGGGATGTTATGTTGTGGGGTGGCATGATAGCATCATAGCTAATACAACACCTTATACCTATTGGGGTTCAATTCCCACCACTGTATGTAAGGAGTTCGTATGTTCTCCCTGTGACCATGTGGGTTTCCTTTGAGTGCTCCAGTTTTATCCCACATTCAAAAGGTTAGGGTTAGTGAGATGTGGGAATGCCATGCTGGCTGCCCCCGCACATCTGTGACGCACAAACGGCGCTCTCCACTGCATGCTTCAATATACATGCAGCAAATAAATCTAATCTTGAAAGCTTTATCTGCAGCTGTAGAAGATATTGCTGAGGCCATGCCTGGAGTACCATGCACAGTTTTGGTTGCCTAGTTAAAGAAAAGAGTTCATTCAACCAGAAAGAGTGCAGATAAGATTCTCAGAACGCGGGAGGCTGAGGGGTGATCTTACAGAGGTGTATAAAATCATGAGAGGCACAGACAGGGTGAATACACAACTTTTTCCCCAGGGTCGTGAGCTTGAGAACCAGAGGGCACAGGTTTAAAGTGGGAGGTGGGAGAGATTTAAATTGGACAGTTTCTCTATGCAGAGGGTGGTGGGTTTGTGGAACAAGTCATCAGAAGAGGTGTTCGAGATGCATACAATTACAATCTTTAAAAAGACATGCGATCAATCAGCTATATGGATAGGAGAGGTTTAGAGCATGAGTTCCCAACCATTAACTGAGGGGACCATGCACTGCAGGTTGGGAACCCCAGGTTCAGAGGGATGTGGGCCAAACACAGGAAAATGGGACTTGTATAGAGAGGCTGAATGGCTTGTTTCTATTGTTGGATGCAATTGACTCAGATGTGTTCTTCTTTCGAGCATCCGGTATAAGGTCCATGTGATGTCTCCATATCTGCTCTTCCATATCCACCTGGTGGTCCAGTTCTTGTAGCTATCCTTCCTGGTGACCACTTGTCTTCACAGTAATCATGCACTAGGACTTCCTGTCCAACCTCAAAGCTCCTTGCTGCTTCGCTTGGCAACTGGCTAAACTGTTCATTCAGTACTTTCAGGAGATCTATGTGAGATCTCAGATCCCTGCTCATGAACAGCATTGCAGGTGTTTGATTTGTCGTTGTATGAACAGAGTTCAGATACACAAAAAGGAAATGGTCCAACTTGTGATGTAGAGAAAAGCCCTCCTTGTCCATAGCTTTAATGGACTTCCTGACTGTTTGGATAATCCTTTCAGCTAACCCATTTATTGCTGGGTGGTGAGCAGATGACTTGAAACGTCTGATGTCATTTTTCTTCATGAACAGTCAGAATTCTTCTGATATGCTTTGTGTTCCATTGTCACTCACAATTTGTTCTGGTAAGCCACTTCTGGTGAAGGTGGACCTCAGAGTGCAGACAGTCTTTGCTGAGGTGATTGACTTCATTGGTATAACCTCTGGTCACTTTGAATCATCATCCACAGCAATCAGGAACCTGGAGTCCATGAATGGCCCAGCAAAGTCAATTTGTCCCTTTGCCACTCTCATGAGTGTAATAGTGCCAGTGGGAATGCATTTTGAACTTTTTGACATCCTGAACAGCTTTTGGCCAAGTCTTCAATCTGTTTATCTATTCCTGGCCACCACACAAAGCTCCGGGCGAGACTCTTCATCTTGACTGTACTAAGGTGTCCTTCATCCAGATTTTCTAACACTTTGATGCAGAGCTTAGATGGAAACACAACACGAGATTCACACATCAGTGTTCTTTGACGCACCAACGGTTGGTCTCATCTACTGAGAAATCTGGAAACATAGGTTTGCCATGTGCTGGCTATCCTTACGTGGTGAACTCATACACTTTTGACAACGTCGGGTAATTCCTTGTTTCCCTTTGTGTTTATGACTTTGTACTGGCAACTGGTCCACCAATGCAGTGTGGAAACTTCTGCTGGGTCATAGTTTAAGACTTCTATTCTTCAGTTGCTCCAAGTGGAATATGTGACAAGCCATCAGCATTGTTGCATTGTCTGGTACCCTTGAACTCTGTGCTGTAAGAGTAGGCTCCTAGGAATAGTGCCCAATGTTGTAACTGGTTAGCAGTCATTATTGGAAATCCCTTCCTGGGATTGAAAATGGACCAAAGGGGCTGGAGATCTGTGCCTAGTATAATCTTTTGCCCGTAGAGGTAGTGGTGGAACTTCTTTATTCTCCATACTAGACTAAGGGCCTCTCGGTCAATCTATGCCTAGTTGCATTCTGCACTCATCAGTGATCTTGAAGCACACACAATCAGGCATTCAGATCCAACCTTCATAATGTGTGACAAAACAGCTCCAAAGCCATAATGGGACACATTGCATGCCAGTCTGATGGGCAGGGATGGGTCATAATTGATGAGCAATTCATCAGATATCAATAGACTCTTTGTTTCCTTGAATGCTTTTTCACAGCTTTCTGACCATTCCCACTTTGCGCCTGTCTGTAACAGTGTGTTCAATGGATACAGCACTGTAGCAATGTTTGGGAGAAATCAGTGGCAGTAGTTTACAAGGCCCAAGTGTGACCTGAGTTGTGACACATTTTCCAGTTTGGGTGCCTACAGCAGTGCTTCAGTCTTCTCTTGTGACTTATGTGAGCTATGCTTGTCAATGACATGTCCACAATGTGAGATTTCATTCTTGAAAAACTCACATTTCTCTCTCTTTGCATGCAAACCATACTCACTCAGCCTGGTAATCACTTTACCAAGGTTCTGGAGTTGGTAGGATACAGTGTTCAAGGCACTGGATACGCTTTATAGAATCTTGGTGGTGTTGCTGCTTCATCCGGTTCAATTCTGGCCTCCATGCCTTTGAGTTTACCAATCTCCTTCTCAAACACCTTCTCATTAGCATTAAGCAGCTGTGCCAGTCTCTGGTTAGTGCTACCATTTGGGCTGCCATTGCCTATTGATGTCACACTGACAGCTTTGATTGAGTGCCAGTCTAGTTGGATTTTCCTCAACTATTCACGTCTGAAAAGTGCTGGAAATCCACTTTTCAATACATAAATCTCTCACTGGTGTGTTTGGCCTCCAAACATCACATTTACTTTCAGTTTGCATTTGCCGGACACTTTTCTTTGCCTGTGTAAGTCTTTAGCATCACTGAAGTCTTCTGTAATAGTATCTTAGAAAACAGTCTGTTGTGGTCAACCTCTGGAATTATGGACAAAGCTGACCCTGTATCCAGCTCCTTTTTCAGCTTTACACCAGTCTCATCTATTGTGATCCAGATGGTTTTGTGATCTGCTTCAGTAATACTATATGCAGTTCTGGGCATGACAGTTCACGTTTGTCAGGTTCTGTGTTGTCTGATTCAGTTTTACATTCGGAAACTTTATGCTTTTGTTTAGTTTTACGTTTGAGATTTTTCACTCGGTTGTGCTTTTTGTCTGTCTTGCACACTCTCTCTATGTGACCTTGTCTGCGACACTTCCTGCAGACTTTTTTCTTTGAACCAACAGTCATTGCATCATGAGAGGATTTGCTACATTGATAACATTTTTGGCTTTTTGCACCATTCAGGGACATTATGTGCCTTTCACATTCAAACCTCCTTTTCTGTAGTTCTGCTGCATCCTTTGCTGCAGTCTTTAACGATACTGCAATGGTCAATGCCTGTTCTAAGTTTAGGTCTCTAAGAAACAGTAACCTCATTAGAGTGCTTTGACTATGATGCCACATCAAGCCTGTCCCTTAATGCACCAGAAAATCCATCTCTAAAGACACAGTGCTGGGAAAGGTGGTGCAGTTCTACAATGTTCAGAAATGTTTTCATCCTTTGACTGGTTCCTTCTGTAAAATCTAAATCTCTCAGCCATTGACAGTGGTTTAGGGCTCAAGTGATTTTGCGAAAGTGTAACTATTTCGTCAAACATCTTGCTTGCTGACTTTTCAGGGATTACTAGATTCTGTGAGAGACTATACATTCTTGAACCCATTAAGCTAAGAAGTGTAGGGGTTTCCTTTTGCTCATCAACATTGCTTGTGTCACAGTGCAGTTCAACCCTCTCAATATATGACTCCCAACCTTCATTAGCACTACCAAATTCATCATCTTTCCTGACTGAAGCCATTGCCACGTTCTTTTTCACTTTAAATTCAGCATGTCTTTCTCCGTTACTCACGGGTCCTTCGGCTTTCCCAAGGTGTTTAATTCTTACTGTTTCATCACATAACTGTCTCTACAGTTTGTGATATTTTCTGACGCTGAGGTTCAATCTCATCACCATTTTTTTGCGTCTGCATATCTACATAAAAGCACACATGTGGGAAATGGCTTTAACTGGTGAATTCACATTGCGGCGAGAGAGAACAATGTGCATGTGTGGACAACAGTGCAATTGCAGACAACAGATCAATATGTAAAGCTAAGGGGGGGTCATTGTCCCAAAAGAAATAGATCCGTACATTACAGTGTCTGTGGACTCACTTTTGTTCTGAATGCTATTTTCTTACTTATATTTACATTTTATTTATATTACGTATTACTTATATTTATATATTACTTAATTTGTTTTTTTCTCTGCTCATTGGGTGTTTGATGCTCTTTTTTAATTTTTTTTGGGTTTCTTTGTTTTGTGGCTGCCTGTAGGGAGACAAATCTCAAGGTTGTATAATACAAATGTTTGTATACTTTGAGAATAAAGGTACTTTGAAAGATTATTGAACTCAGGGAGTTTAGGAGAAAGACTCTGAAAGATACGAAAGCTATAATCAACAAGGTGTCTCTTTATAATGACAGTAATGCTACTTTTCCCTATGAAACCTTGAATCTCCCATGAGAGAAATACTGTGGAAATTTCAGGCACAGCATATATATCACTTGACTTTTATACCAAGAGGAAAATTTAAGGTTTCAATTATTAATTTTAAGACCATTTCCTTTTTCTTGAGAGGTTCCAGTTTAGGTGAAGAATGGTCAACAATGAGAAGAGAGAATTGAAACATCAAAGATATATTCATTTTCTCTCTATTCAATAAGTTAACTCTGGCAAAACTTTGGACTGAAATGCAAGAAACATTGCAGGATTTATACCAACTTTTCCAAAACTGTCCTTAAACCAGAAAAGAAAAAGTTCTCTCCTTTGTACAAGTACTGTGAATTTATTGATTGTGATCTGTAGTGGCACAGCAATGAGCATAACACTATTACAGCACCTGTGACTCGGGTTCCATTTCCACTGCTGCCTGTAAGGAGTTTGTGTGTTTCTGCATGCTACTATGTGGGTTTCTTGCAGCTGCTTTGATTTCCTCCTGCATTCCAAAGACCGTATAGGTTTGTATGTTCTTGGCATGCTCTGTTAGTGGTGGAAGCATGACGAAAACTGCAGGTTGCCCCCAGCACATTCTCGGACTGTGTTGGTTGTTGATATAAATGACACATTCACTGTATGTTTCAATGTGCATGTGACAAATAGTGCGGATCTCAAATCTTAAAAATCTGTTATCAATAGTACCATTTATTAGTTCTCCATTGCTAGATCAATGATCAATCACAAGATGTGCCAAAAAGATAATACCTGTATACCATCATATTAATATGTAGGTGACTTCTACTAGAACTCATAGGACAGATTGGAACTTTAATTTTAAAGTGATTATAATCTCTTAGCATCTAAATAGCTTAGGCAAAGCCTATCACTTCATTAGGCTACAAGCCACTGACAGCAGCTCGCTTAAATTCTCGGTCCTGGGCTACTCTTCCATATTGTCCTAGGGGTAGCCCATCTTTTCCTTCGTCTCCCAGGGATGAGGACTCAGTGGCTTCTGTTGGTGTTTCTGTAACACTGGGTTCTCACCGGATGGAGTTGCTTGCTCTTTGCCCAACCCTCCTCCTTTCGCAGCCGGGCTTGGGACCAGTCATGGCTGAGTTTAGCATCTAAGTGCTTAACTGAAATTGTCTAGAAATACAAATTGATATCTCCTCACAAGAAAGGTTCAAGCTGCACTTGCCAAAAGCAATTTTATTGATATTATATCTCAACAACATGCCTTCTGTTTCTGTGATAGATAATGTGCAAGTACATTTAGAAATTGTATGTACCACATGGCAAGACTTTTGATACATGACTGTATCAACCACTGCATTTAATTGATGGTTGTTCTCCTCCAGTTATGTTTCATTTGCTCCCACATTGATCACTTGCCAACATACAAGAAAAAAAAATCTAAATAATTACTCTACTAGCAACGAGGAAATGATAAGACAATAACTAAATGCAGAGCGATAAAAGAGTCAAACTCCCTGGATAGGGCGGAAATGCTGGTAGGAAGTAACAGGTATGTGGGTGATTGGGAAATTATTGAAATCACAATAATTTTCTTTGTCCAAACAAAGGGAAGAAACTGGAATGTTGATTTCAAATTTCTGGGAGCTGTAACACATCTAGTCAGAAGATTATACGTTGCTCTGAAGACTTGCTTTGGACTTCATCAGAGCAGTGTGAGAGGACAGAGTGGAAATGGGATGGTGAATTTGTTCCATGAGCGTTGGTCCTCTGTGCAGACAAGATAGAATGATATGGGAATGATCACTCCGAACTGGACTGTTGATGAGGTATCTAGTCATCATTTTGTGCCTCTACACAGCTTTATGTGGATTCAGGCAGTCAAAATATCTTCTCTCTTATGCACAAGAAGAGCTGAATATGTATACCAATCTGCCATATGGCCGTGAATGTTTTTTCCATGTGTAATGGACAAAATGTTGCAGGGGATCCCAGTGATGCACTGATACTCACACGTCATGGAGACTAAACAGCAACACTTAGTAACACTTGAAGGGTTGGTGAGACATACTTGGCAGATTGTAGGACTGCAACGCGTAATAGAAATGGAATAAATGCACATCATTATGCAATCTGCAGTTTATCTGTGCTTCATGCATGACCAGAACGGGCAGAGACCCAGCGGAAACCAAGGGCAACATTGGATTACAACATAAAACATTACAGCACAGTTCAAGTGTTCAGCACAGTGTTATGACAACCTTTTAATTTACTTACTCTAAGATCGATCTAACCCTGCGCTTCTACAGAGCTCTCTGTTTTCCTATCATCTCTGTGCCTATGGGTTTCTTATATGTCCCTAAAGTATTTGCCTCTATCATCACTTCTGGTAGTGTGTTCCATACATGCACCATTCTCTGTATAAAAAGAAAGTACCTCTAACATCCCCTCCTATACTTTCTTCCAATCAAAATCATGCTCTGTCATATTAGCCATTTCTATCCTAGGAGAAGTTTCTGGCTATCCACTCAATCCTCTTATCATCTTGTTCACTTCTATCAAGTTGCCTCTCATCCTCTTTCACTCCAAAGAGAGAAGTCCCAGCACAATCACCCTATCCTCATAAATATGCTCTGTTCCAAGCAGGGTGCTGGTAGATCTCTTCCGTACCCTCTCTAAAGCTTCCATGTCCTTCCTATAATGAGGCAAACAGAACTAAAGGTAACATTCCAAGTGTGCTGTAACAAAAGTTTTATAGAGTAGCGACATTACCTCAAGGTTCTTCAGCTCAATCCCTTTTCTAATGAAAGCTAACACACCATATGCATTTTTAACAACCTTGTCAACCTGTGCAACGATTTTGAGCAATCTACAAATGCCCAAGAGCCCTTTGTTCCTCCACACTGAGAAGAATCCTGCTATTAACCCTGTATTCTGCCTTCAAATTTGACCTTTCAAAGTGAATGACCTCACACTTTTCTGGCTTGAACTCCATCTGCCTCTTCTCAGCCCAGCTTTGCAGCCTGTCAATATTCTGTTGCAACCTACAACAACTCTCCACACTATCCACAACCCCACCAACCATCGTGTCATCTGCAAATTTATTAACCCACCCTTCCATTTCCTCATCCATCATTTTAAAAAAAATCACAAAGAGTAGAGGGTCCCAGTAAAGCTCCATCTATAACAACCCCCTGCCTTCTATAGGAAAGCCAATTCGGTATCCACACAGCCAAGTTTCCTTGGATTCCATACCTCCTGACTTTCTGAATGACCCTATTATGGGGAACCTTATCAAACACCTTACTAAAATCCATATACACCATATCCACTGCTCTGTCTTCATTAATGTGCTTTGTCACATCCTTAGAAAACTCAATCAGGCTTGTGAGGTATGATCTGCTCCTCACAAAGCTGTGCCGAATATCCCTAATCATGCTATGCTTCTCAACCAGTCCCTCAACATCAACTTTTTGGTCAAGAAAGCACAGCAGCATCTGTACTTTCTGAGAAGATTGAGATGAATGAGGCTCCTCCCACACCCATATCCCATTTTAACCAGTTTTTACAGGAGCACCATGGAGAGTGCCCTGACCAGCTACAGCTCTGTCTGGTAAGGGAATTCCAAGGCATCTGACTGCAAGCCCCTACAAAGTATTGTGTAGACAGCAGAGAGGATAATTGGGGTCTCTCTTCCAGCCTTTAAAGATATTTATCAGGAGCACTGTGTGATGCACCATCAATAACCCTCTCTCTGAGACGTGAAGGCGAGATATCGGCTTTTATTGACTGGAAGAAAGAACAAGCAGTAGTTGACCACCATACTACATCCTGGAGACTGAGGGCTGGGCTCAGGCCTCAATCACCTTTATACCGGGGTCTGTGGGAGGAGCCACAGTCAGTGGGAGGGGCCATAGGAGCCATCAGCAGGGGGCGTGTCCAGACAGGTATATGTAGTTCACCACACTATGTATGCAGAGCCCTTAGCATTGTCAGTGATCCCTCCCATCAGTCAAACAATCTATTTGACTGTCTACCATCAAGCAGAAGGTATCTTATCATTAGGACAAAAACTGTTAAGAAAGGATTATTATTTTCAGTAAAGTCACAAATGAATTTATCATCTATTTATAGTTGTATTACAGAAGGAATCTACTTCATGCATAAACCACTTTATGAAAGGAAACATGCAATTAGATTTCCAGATCTGCTTCAATATTAAAAGAATGCTTTTTTTCCTGTCACATTTGCCAGGCAGAGCATGGGTTAAGGTTGCTGTGGGTTTCAGAACAACTGTTTGGGAAGCACATATAATAAATAAATAACATCTCCAGCATCATTTTCATGAAAAAATGCTTCGCTTAATTGATGGAACTGATCCAGCTATTCCTAATTTTGGTTAGATTTCAATATTTCTAAAGGGCATTCATCATCCCACTGGCAGATTGTGGGCTTTAGAAAGATGCTCAGAACAGGTTGGTAGCGCAGCTGTTTCCATCGAGATGACATCCACATGATCGTCTCTAGGACACTCATTCAAACTTGGACAGATTTACACGCAGTGACATTGACATTCAAAGACATTAAGACATTGGAACATCTAAACAAATATCCTATTTTTACCACCAGGCTAAAAAAAAAATATTTTAGAGTTGACAGTGACTGCTCAGTGGAACTTAGCTTGATCATTTCTGTTAGGTTATCTAAGGGCACTTAATAGGAAAGGTAATAAATCGGAGAAGGATGGAACTCTGTCAGTATAAAGTGTAAGACCATCTCAAATCATTTAATTGGTAGAATAAATGGGACTTGGCACATTCTTCTGCTTCTTCATCCTTCCTTTCCAGTTCTGATGAAGGGTCTCAACTCGAAAACCATATATTCATTTCCCCAGATGCTGCCTGACCTACTGAGTTCCTTCAGCATTTTAAGTGTGTTAATCTGGATCTGCACAATCTTTTGTGTTTAGGACTTGACACCTGTAAGGACACACCAACTCTTATAGTCTTATTGCCCAATGCCAGATCTGCCGGATTCCATCTTTAAAACCATACATAAACTATTCCAGAGGCTCAAATGGACAAAAGACATATATTTCAGAAATCGTAAATAGTATGTACAACAGGACAGTCAATATAACATAGAAATACAGTTGTGCCAGCATGAATTAATCAATCTGATGGCCTGGTGGAGCCTGTTGGCCCTGGCTTTTTTTGCTGCGGTACCATTTCCCGGATGGTAGCAGCTGGAACAGTTTGTGGTTGGGGTGACTCAGGTTCCCAATGATCCTTCGGCCCTTTTTACACACTTGCCTTTGTAAATGTCCTGAATAGTGGAAAGTTCTCATCTACAGATGCGCTGGGCTGTCCGCACCATTCTCTGCAGAGTCCAGCAATTGAGGGAAGTACAGTTCCCATACCAGGCAGTGATGCAGCCAGTCAGGATGCTCTCAATTGTGCCCTATAGAAAGTTCTTAGGATATGGGGGCCCATACCAAACTTCTTCAACCATCTGAGGTAAAAGAGGTGCTATGATGCCTTTTTCACCACACAGCTGGCATGTGCAGACCATGTGAGACCACGTGAGTGGTATTCAAACCAAAACCAATTGATCTCCTCTGGATTCAATTGTTTCATTTCAATATTAATTTGCCTTGGGAAGACATGACTCATCTCCCAGTCACTCTTTTCAAGCCAAAGTGTAGATTCAAACCCATTTGATACTTCTCTCCTATTTTATTTACAATTAACTGAGACTCTCTGGTCTATGGATGGTTGCTCAAATATTTCTTCTGATAAAAGTTGTTCATTAATTTTCCTGGCCTCTCCATACCAAAATTATTGGCATCCATTGCTGAAGAAATAATGCATTGGTAACACTCCTCATGTAAATCTTGCCAACTCTTGCAATCATGTCTCATAGCATATTAGATTTCTGCTTCACTGCATCTCCATAACATCTTCATTCCATGCTAGCTCCTCTCAAGAATCACTGGATCTCTTTCTCCCCCCTAAACAGCAATAACTGCATTCCATCTATGGTAGGTGCATGAGGTTGAGCCAGGCCTCTTGCCACCTCAGTACAGTACACAAATGACCGTCATGGCTGCTCATTCCCACTTCCATTCAATTGCCCAACTCAGACTCTCATCAACCACCTAATTTTAATTTCATGTAATGTTGTGCACATCCAAATATTGCTGCTCATCTTATCTTGCAGTGAGCTCCACTCCCCCTTTACTGTGGAGCTTGCAGCCCCACACTGGCAACACCTGTCATGATTTGGTACACTTAAGACCATATCAAAATATTCTGAGGTTAAGCAAAATGCTTAATTCTCATAAAACATGGAACATAGAACAATACGGTACAGGAACAAGCCATTTGACCCACAATGTTGCACCAATGAAGGGATATGAATATTGTGTAGTATGAGGGATCCCTCCTATCTACACCATATCCATATCCCTTCATCTTCCTCATATTCATGTACCTATCTAAACATCTCCTTAAAGCCTTTAATACCTCTAGCCTCAACCACCATACCAGGCAGATCATTCCAGACATCCACCTTTCTCTGAGCATTTTAGAGCTAGTACATAATTAGTCCTTAGTGGAACAGTATTAAATCTAATTTGAAGGAATGAAATGAGCAAAGTAGTTGAAGACTGGCCAACCACTTTGGAGATGATAGCTTCTGAATGATTGGGATTGGGGGATGGGCGATTTCAATACTGAAAGAAAGGGCCTGGCAAAGGAGGGTAAGAGCAGCTTCTTGTGGATAAATCTACATATGACAGGTTAAAGTCTTTTGAAAGTGAATGGTAAAAGTTTAGAGTTAGCTTGTTTTTCTAAAAGTGAAAGATAAAGAAGCCAGGTCCAGGATCGTGAATCCTAATGGATAATGAAAGTTTGATAGAGATAAAAGGTAGCATGTGGCAAGCATGAAGAACTGAGAGCTAGCAAGACCCTTCAGTAGTATAAAATATACCAAGGATACATGAAAAATGAGGAAGACAAAGAAGATCATGAGCTATCACTGACAGACCAAATTAAGGAAAATCCCAAGACATTTTACAAATATATTGAGGCCAGGAGGGTAACAAGGAAGAGTGAGCTCATTAATAACCAAAGGGGCAAACTGTATGTGGAACTAGTCATGATGAGAACTTATTTCTCAAATGTCTTCACTGAAGAGTGTTAGCTGCAAATTTCAAGGAGAGGGCTGGGGATATTTACAACACTTTAGCATTAAAACTGAGGATATATTAGATGTTTTAGCGGGCATAAAGGTAGATAAATATCCAAGTTCCAATGAGAAGTATCACAACAAGAGATCAGATTGCTGTTTGATCAGTATCTAGCTAAAACAAGGGGTTCCCAGCTTTTTTTATGCCATGAACCAATACCATTAAACAAGTGGTCAGTGGACCCTAGGGTGGGAACCCTTGGTTAAAACTTCATTTTCATTTGATCAGAGGTAAAAGAATAGAGCCATTTTAGTTTCTAGGGATTAATTTCCAGATTCCAGACATCAAAATATCAGAATTTGACTGTTAACACAGAATGATAATCTTCTTTCATTGTGTTATGCTGAACTGCAGGCAAGTTGTGATACCTCTGGAAAATTGAGTGATTAAGTTTGATAAACTAATTACATGTAAATTGCATGCAGATCTGTTTCTATTTAGCAATGGATTTAGATTTTTCTTAATGACTTATGGAGTTTAATTCTATTTAGAAGTTCCTTTCGGAGTAAACTGGGATATTAAATGGCTTGTACATTCTACTGAGTGACTAAGTGGGAGTGGGATGGAGGCTAGGTGTTTTTGGACAATTGCCAGCACTGTATTCACCAGCTAATGGCTCAAGATGAGAGAAATAATTTTTACGTATTTTCACATTAAGATCAGAATTTTAGACTGCTTTCAACAAACTAATTTGTCAGAAAGTAGAAGATTGGAGTATTATGTCACTTTAAACCTCAACAAGTCTAGAGATTCTATGAGGAAGAATTTTTTTTTAAATCAAAACCTTTTCATTCACTGATACTTTATTTCTCTTAGGGTTTCAGTGGATATTCTGCCAAAGTTATGGCAGAATTAACTAATTTAATTACAAATAAAACTAATCTAGTGAGCATTTTACTATAAATCTCCAAGCTTCTAATTGGTCGGCACAAGTCACTGCAGCCCACAGTACCAGATGGGCCTTGTATTTCTTCCATCTCCTGAGTCACACTCACAATCTCGTCTTCACAGTGCTGTGCTGCCAGACAGGGCAAGGGCCTTCGAATCTGGTCTTTGTCATAAACTATGTTTCCGCAACACTGGAAATGGCCGTCTGAAGCTAGGCCAGGTCCATTGCCACCTCTTGTATCGAACACAGAAATGAGCTTCAGTCTATTTTGCTGCCCATTCACCGTGACTGTTTCTTTCCATTTCAGTGATATTGCTCAGCTAAGATTTAGATGAGGAAGATAATCTCTACAGGTCAATTTCCTCTTTTGTACCCCATGTCTTTACGTGCAGTAAGATCCATTCACTTCAACACTTACTACCTATGGTACATATGAAAATGAATGTACCTTTAAGAACTTGTATATCCCATATGATTTTCAATACATTGATATGCCAGTCGCTGCTGATGGGTGTGTGTTGGCTCAATAATGAAACATTTTCTTGGCAAGTTTATGCTTGTTACTTGGCCAGCATAAAAAAGAGACGTTGAGCACTACATTGCTGCTGAGTTTGTGACCCTGCTGCTTGCGGGAATAGCAAGCAGCCATCAAATGCAGGTTAAAAGGCTATGATGATGAGCAGGCAGTGGATACGACAAATAAACATGCAGTGGCCAATTTATTGGGTACTTTGTTTCTAACAAAGGGGCCATTGAGTGTACGTTCATGATCTTCTGCTGCTGTAGCCCATGCGCTTCAAGATTTGATGTGTTGTGAATTCAGAGATGATCTTCTGCACAACACGGTTGTAACATGTGGTTATTTGAATTACTGTCACCTTCAACCAGTCTGGCTATTCTCCGCTGACCTCTTTCATTATCACAGAACTGCTTTTCACTGAATTGTTTTTGTTTTTCGCATTATTCTCTGTAAACTGTAAACACTGTTGTGCATGAAAGTCGCAGGAGATCAGCAGTTTCTGAGATACTCAACCCACCCTGCCTGGCGCCAACAGTCAATCAATGGTCAAAGTCACTTAGATCACATTTCATCAACATTCTGATGCTTGGTCTAACAACCTCTTGACCATGTCTGCATGCTTTTATGCATTGAGCTGCTGCCACAATTGGATTAGATATTGTATTAATAAGCAGGTGTAACTAATATAGTCACCTCTGAGAATACCCATAAGTTAAGGTAACATGAGAAGGCTCAGCTGTATACTTTGTACATGGATGCTCCAGATAGTGGACAATATCATCTCAAGTCTGAGGAGAAACATAGCAAAGTGTGAAAAGAGGAAGGTACAGTGCCCAGCATGTAAGTGCAATTATGAAGAAAGCACAGCAGCATCTCCACTTTCTTAGTGTTTGCCAAGATTCAGCATAATATTAAAACTTTGACAAACTTCTATGAATGTGAAATGGAGACTATACTGACTGGTTGCACCACAGCCTGCTAAGGAAACACAGATGCCCTTGAATGGAAAATCCTACAACAAGTAATGGATATAGCCCAGTCGATCACAAGTAAAGCCCTCATTGCCATTGAGCAGTTCTACATGAAGCACTATTGAAGGAAAGCAGCAACCCCTCTACCCAGGACATGCTCTCTTCCCCCTGCTGCCATCAGGAAGAAGGTTCACGAGCCTTAGAACTAACACCATGAGGTTCAGGAAAAGTTATTATCCCTCAAACATCAGGCTCTTGAACCTATGGGGGTAACACATTCAACTTCATTTGCCCCATAAATGAAATGTTCCCACAACCTATGGACTCCCTTTCAAGGAGTCTTCATCTCATGTGCTTGATACTTATTGCTTATTTTATTTATTTTTATTATTATTACTTTTTATATTTGCACAGTTTGTTGTCTTTTGCATACTGGTTGAACATCCAAGTTGGTGCAGTCTTTCATTGATTCTATAATGGATTTTTTGCATACGCCCACAAGACAATGAACCTCAAGGTTGTAAAGTAATGATATGTACTTTGATAATAAATTTACTTTGAACTTTGATGCTGTTACTGGAGAGGGGCCCCGAGACATACAAGTTATTGGTGAGTTTTATCAATACCATGAACCACTAACAGTGTCTTCATAGATTTTTGAGAAATGCAAATTGGACAAATGCTACTAGGGACTGAAAGAAAGCACCGATTGAAAGGCGAAGCTCCCAGACCATTTTAAATTGGCCTCTCTGGCACAACTTGGTGTGTGAACTGCCAAATGAGAGAATTTGAACAAAACTGTTTGACGTGCTGGAGGATTGCAAGGATGTTAAGCAATTACACCCTGGGGATAGCTGGGATCTGGAGAGGAAGTAATCCAACAGAAGTGACAACAGTACAGTGGTCTTCTTCACAACCATATCACAGCGACACTACAAGTAGGTTCTGAAAATTAGTAACACACACAAAATGCTGGTGGAACTCAGCAGGCCAGGCAGCATCTATAGGAAGAAGTACAGTCAACGTTTTGGGCCGAGACCTTTCGTCAGGATTAACTGAAAGAAAAGATAGTAATAGATTTGAAAGTAGGAGGGGAAGGGGAAATCCGAAATGATAGGAGAAGACAGGAGAGGGAGGGGTGAAGCTAAGAGCTGGAAAGCTGATTGGCAAAAGGGATACAGAGCTGGAGAAGGGAAAGGATCATGGGACAGGAGGCCTAGGGAGAAAGAAAGGGGGAGGGGAGCACCAAAGGGAGATGGAGAACAGGCAAGGAGTGGTAGTGAGAGGGGCAGAGAGAAAAAAAGAGAGAAAAAAGGGGGAATAAATAAATAATGGATGGGGTAAGAAAGGGAGGAGGGGCATTAACGGAAGTTAGAGAAACCAATGTTCATGCCATCAGGTTGGAGGCTACCCAGACTCCAACCTGAGTGTGGCTTCATCTTGACAGTAGAGGAGGCCATGGATAGACATATCAGAATGGGAATGGGACGTGGAATTAAAATGTGTGACCACTGGGAGATCCTGCTTTCTCTGGCGAACAGAGTGTGGGTGTTCAGTGAAACGGTCTCCCAGTCTGCATCGGGTCTCGCCAATATATAAAAGGCCACACTGGGAGCACCGGACGCAGTGTACCACACCAGCCGACTCACAGATGAAGTGTCGCCTCACCTGGAAGGACTGTCTGGGGCCCTGAATGGTGGTGAGGGAGGAAGTGAAAGGGCAGGTGTAACTTTTGTTCCACTTACAAGGACATGTGCCAGGAGTGGCACTTCTGGTGGAGTCGTCGGGGCGTCGTCACGACAAGCTTTTTGCACCGATCTTTCTGGTGATTGCTCATCGTACGGCGTGTCTTGGGCATCTGAAACCTGGGAGAGCCCATCCCTCTCCAGGTTTTTTTTTTACGAGGTCGAGTTGCTAGCTCGACACTCAACCCAGGCACAGATGGAAAGCGTGCAAGGGAGCCGGCCAGATTCGAACTTGGGACCTCTCGCCCTGAAGTCCAGCGCTGATGCCACTACGCCACCAGCCAGCTGGCCGGCCATTTAGAGTACATAATGTATTAGAAATATTAGAAATACTTTCAGTTGAGGCAAACTATAAAATGCTTTGGCATCTAACAAGAAAGGATTTGTCAAATTATTGGAGAAATAAACTTTTTAAGTGCCAGTAGAGGTTGATGTGCTGAGGTATCTACTGTGGACAGAGCTGTGTATCGGTGATCAAGGGTGAAGATTGGATTGGGTGACTTGAACAGAGAGCTGTATATTTGAGAAAAATCACAGCTTTATGCCACAAAGAGATTCAGGAGCTCTTCATGCTTTGAGATGGACTGGTCTTGTACAAATGGACCACTTGCTTGGTATGTTTGAAAGTCATTAAGCTTAGAAGATTCATGGACACCTCCTCCATCTCTAACAGAGTGGCTCCAGCAAATGAAAAGTTAACAGCTACCATTTCATTAAAAGAGAAACTGAAATAAATTATAATTCAGGATGAGAATACAGTGAAAGTAGGCTGTTATCTCCATAAAGGCAGGTGTCGAGATGTTATAGCTTCATTGTGGATAGGGTTTGATGATATCCTGGTTAGAAAGGAATATGTAGCACAGGCTGAAAAGGCAAACTCAGCTGTTAGACGAAATGATAGACGAACCCTGGGGGAAGGGAGACAAAAGATGGGGCAATGCCTGGAAATGTTTGCATCAATGAGATTTTATAAAGTTAAACTGTGTAGGAAAGCCAAGGATTGTAGTGAAAATACTATGGTAATATCTAAGAAGATGATTGCCTTAGAACTGGGTTGCACTGCAAGCTGGTGATATCAACACATAATACACCTTTTAAAACACAAAGAAAATTTTAACAGCATCTTTTAAAAGACATAGGTTTGCAGCACTGACTGTTTAAGTGCCTATTTGCTTAGCTGTCTTTCAGCAGATGAAGCAAATATTGAGTTACAGTGGTGGAACGACATTGGGACAGAAGCCATCTTACTGAAGCATCTGCGAAGACCACTTTGACCAATCCACAGAGCAAAGTACAGAATGAGCTAGAAAGAACAGGGCATAGTGACATAGCACAGAGTAGAGGACAACACACTTTGAGCAGAACAATTTCAGAGCTTCATTTAGATGGTGACTAAGCACTTTCATTGGAACACAATAAGATAACCAGAACACTGAAGTATCGAGCTGAAAGCTGTGTCATTGTAAGGGTTCACAGACAAATGAAAACAAAATAGGTTCATTATCTATATGAAACTAGGATGAAAGTGAAATCGGAGGCCTAAGATGCTAAGCCTTAAAAACAAATCAAGTTAGAATTCTACATGGTTGGAACAGGGGATTTATACTAAAACATTATTGTAGCTGCTGTGCTGGTCAACTATCCTTTTTAGCCTTATTCAGTTTAATGTTGGAAACATAGAAATATAGAAATCTACAACATATTACAGGCCCTTCGGCCCACAATGCTGTGATGACCATGTAACCTACTCTAGATAATGTCTAGAATTTCCTTCCCATATACTCTTTATTTTTCTAAGCTCCATGTACCAATCTAAGAGTCGCTTAAAAGACCCTATTATATCCACATCCACCACCTTCACTGGCAGTGCATTCCACACACCCACCACTCTGTGAAAAACTTACCTCTGACATCCCCCCTGCTTCCAAGCACCTTAAAACTATGCTCCCTGGTGTCAGCCATTTCAGCCCTGGGGAAAAAGCCTCTGGCCATCCACACAATCAATGCCCCTCATCGTCTTATACACCTCTGTCAGGTCACCTCTCATCCTCCATCGCTCCAAGGAGAAAAGGCCAAGTTCGCTCAACCTGTTCTCATAAGGCATGCTCCCCAATCCAGGCAACGTCCTTGTAAATCTCCTCTGCACCCTTTCTATGGTTTCCACATCCTTTCTGTAGTGAGGTGATCAGAACTGAACACAAGTTAGAGATTAGTTTTTAAAAATGTTATATTTACATTTATCACTGCACTGCATATAGTTAGGATTACAATTATAGTGTGATATGTGAGATTAGTAAATTAGAATGCTTGATCTATGGGAGTTATCTGTACCTGGAATGGATGTTGTACAAATGCTAAGTTTAGCATTTGTCATCAGGAGGACTAAAGAAACCAGTAAACTAGTTTAGTTATATCTATAATATGTGTGGCTCTGTAAAATAATTAGCTAATTATAACTTCACGTTTATTTAGCAAAGTAGATAGCTGGTGGGTTAGTAGAATAACTATATTGATGAATGTGAATGTATATTTGAGACAGAAGAATCAGAGTTAAGATGGCACTAAACGGTGACTCTTTGCTTGCATCTTCGGAAACAGCTCTATTTCCATCTTTAATATCTTTATTTTCCCTTTTCAGGTTCTTTTGAAGACCCTGACCTGGAGTTACATGCTGACTTCAGTTCTTTGCGGGAATAGGACCCGTCCTCGGGGTTTTGGAACTGGCCGTTGTTGTTTGGCATGCCAAGGGTTCAGCCTGATAGTCCGGCTCGCATTTGGAAGCTTAAGATCTCAGGGCTCTGGAAACGGGTGGATCAAGGGTAGGTGTCATGGCAGAAGACTTGTGTATCATCCGGGAGGCCAGAAAATCTTTCTCTGTGGGCCCAAAGACCCAAGATCTTTGCGATCTTCAGTCACAGAACTCGTAAGAAGTGACAAAACGGACTTTTTAACATCTTAAACCAGCAGGTTGTTGGTATGTCTCCCACTTGCTGTGAAAATGGGGGACACCTCCCTCATTAGGGAGGGAGAACCTGTGGTTTGTCGAATGCCGGATGAAATGCGATAGTCTTTGGGGTAACTACAAGTCTGTTTTTGCTATTGCCTAGCTCACACTTGCGCTTGGTAGTGCGTGCGCTTTTTTTTGCTGGGGGACGGGGGATCATTGCCTTGCTGCCGCTTACGTGTGGGAGGGGATGCTGGGGGGGACTTTGGGGTTCTCACGTTTAACCTTTGCTCATTCTTTGGATCTACAGGCACTGTACTACCCTACATTAGTCCTCACTTGGACAGCACCACAGAATTAAAAGCCATTCCAGGTCCTCTCTCTTCCTGCCATCCTGAAACTTTGTAAATCACAGTCCCAAAGGTGTCTTCACTCTTCCATTTCTGGCCTCAAGTATGCCAACATTTCTTTAGATCAGCATAGATCAGATCATTTAGAATGCAAAGATGTTAATTGCCTTGGCTCCAAAGTTCTTATTGCTCTCCTTAAGCCTCCCTACATCTATCATTTTTTAAGATGCTCCTTAAAACTAAATTTTTCGAATAAGTTTTTAGTCAACTCTCCAAACATCTATGTTCTGCAGACTTATGTCAAGCCACTTTTATCAAAACACTCTTCTTCAGCACTTTTTTCCAGTTTCAGGTGAATGTTACTGTTTATGAAACTGAATGGGAAAGGTAGTGCAGAATTTAAACATAGTGACAGGAATTGTAGAGGAGGCTTGACCCCAAAACAAATGAGTAGTAAATGGTACTTTACAAATAAAGTGCAAAATAACAAAACACCAAAAGCCCACCAAACAGGCGAGAACAGATACTAAACACAACAGGGAGCAAGGTAACTGAAGGCTAGGTGAAACTGACTGAGGCTGGCTGGTTTGATGTGTGAGGAAGGGTTGTGGATGAGAGATGGGTTTAATGCAGTACTAATTTGGAAATGAGTGGCAGGTGATTCCTGTTAGCTGGGTGGAGATTGGGAGGTGTCTGCCTGTACATACCTGACATAGAACAGAGAAAACTGCAGCACAGTACAAACCCTTCAGCTAATGATATTGTGCTGACCTTTTAACTTAACCTAAAATCAATCCAACCCACCATTTTTCTCTCATCCATGTGCCTATGTAAAGGTTCCTTACATGCCCTTAATGTATCTGTCTTTACCATTACCCCTGACAGGGTATTCAATGCAACTGTGATGTAAAATCATACCTCTGACACATTCCCCCCTCCAGCCCCCATTCTTTCCTCCAATACCTTTAAAATTATACTCCTTTGCATTCGCCAATTCTAGTCTAGGAAAAAAAATCTCTGGCTATCCATTTGATCTATGCTTCTTATCATCTTGGACATCTCTATCAAGTCACCTCTCATTTGGAAGTGACTCATCACTGCTGTTTCTATTTTACATTACCTAGTTATTTAGCATTGAAAATTCATTATGCAGTAGAAAATTGCAGAAGGGAAGATCATTGCTCCAAGGATATCAAGGGAAGAACACAGATTGAAGAGGTTAGCAACAGTGAAGCTTGTGATTTGGAAGGACAATCTATAAATGCGATATGCAAATATAGCCAAGAGGGAAACTAAAATTAATTGTTACAAGATTGTATTCCAACATAAATCTGCATCATGTACACAAAATTATAGCTAGTTTTACTTATTTATAATTGAATGTAGATAAACACTTTATATTTTCAGTAATAGAAGCTGTGGGAATCCTATATTCCCAACCACAATCTGATATGTATTTGAAACAGTCCATGACTATAAAGAACTGAGAATACATACACAGATTATTTGACGTGAATTGTCTATGGGCAGTTTTATATTCCCAAGCACCTGCTTCCCTACACAAATTTTGTGAAAAGTTCTTACAACTCAGTTAAGTTTTTTAGGTTTATCTCAGGAAAACATTAGCAATCCCTCTTCTAAACAGAGTCAGTTCTCTTATAATCAGTGATCAAAGGAAGCTTTTACTCATTACATAAACTATATCAAACTCAACTGAGGTAAATGGTCAGGCACGGTTTTACTAAAGGGAAGAACAGTCTTGCAGAGCTCTGTGGCCTAATACTTTTCCCGTAATTTGTATTCTTAGTTGACACTTTTTGTGTAATTTTCCTCACTAAAATTGGTCTCAAACAGGAGCCTTTTTAATATACTTATTCTAATCTAATCTTTCTGAAGAGGCAAGATTAGTTTCAGTTGCTCAACCTGAAACGCACTGCTAGTTTTGTATATTGACTGAAGAATACCAATGAAGATCTGCAAGCTGTAATTTGCTGACCACAAGCTAACATTCACAAAGAGCTCCAGCCAACCAAGCAACACTATGACCACACATCAGTTTGCACTAACATTTTAGATTTTTTTGTTCTAATCTTGCTTTCCTGTAAAAACTGTATAATTTGTTATTTTTCTTGTGACTGGTGCATATCTGATGCTATTTGCCTATGATGCTGCTGCAAGTTTTTCACTGCACTGGAGCACATGACCATAAACTCAACTTTGACTTTGGTGGAATATGTGGCACACACAAAAATCTGGAGGAACTCAGCAGGTCAGGCAGCATCTATGGAAAAGATGTCTCGGGCCAAGACCGTTAATCAGGACTGTGTTGTATGCGTTACTTTGACTTTGGAATCATGCTTTAAGCATTGTTGTGCTGCAAAGTGTTTCTGAAAACTGGAACAGGAGTAAAGCATTAACTTCAGAAGTCTGTTCCCCAAGCAGTGAGATCATATATCCTAACTTCATTTACATGTTTTACCATAATCCTTAGAGCAAAAAAAAGATCAAATTTAAGGCTATTGAGTTACTATCAGCAGTTTCTTGTGAGTTGCATATTAATTGACAAGTTCACTTGCAGACTTTTATAGAACATAGAGTAGTACAGCACAGGAATAGGCCCTACAGCCCATAAAATTGTGCCAAATTAATTAAGCTAATGATGCCTGATTTAACTATTCCCTTCTGCCCGCACATGGTCCATATCCCTCTATCCTCAGTGCTTTCATGCGCCTACCTAAAATCCTCCCAATTGCCTCTATCGTACCTGCCTCGACCAGCACCCTTGGTAGCGCATTCCAGACACTTACTAACCTGAATATAAAAAAATACTTGCTCACACATTTCCTTTGAACTTATCCCTCTCACCTTAAATGCATGCCCTCTAGTGTTAGAAATTTTGAACCTCAAAAAAGATACCAGCTATCTACTCTGTCTATGCCTCTCATATTTTTAGAAAGCTCTGCCAGGTCTCCCCTCAGTCTCTGCCACTCCTAAGAAACTAATATGATCAATATTGTTATAGCATTCACCCTCTATTCCAGGCAGCATTCTTGTAAACCACTTCTGCACCCTTTCCAAAGTTTTTTCGTCATTCCTGAGTGGGGTGACCAGAATTGAATGCAGTACTCCAGATGCAGCCTAACCAGAGTTTTATAAATGTGCAACATAACATACTGACTCCTGAACTAATAAAGGCAAGCAGGTCGTATTACTTCTTTATCTTCTTAATAACTTGCGCAGCTATTTTCAAGAAGAAAGTTATATTCTTGGTTGACATTTTATATCTTAATGAAGATATTGATAGATAGATAGATAGATAGATACTTTATTCATCCCCATGGGGAAATTCAACATTTTTTCCAATGTCCCATACACTTGTTGTAGCAAAACTAATTACATACAATACTTAACTCAGTAAAAATATGATATGCATCTGACTGGTTTAAATTCATTGGGATTTGTTGGAAAAAGTCTAGTGCATTTTGTAGCATGTAGCTTAGTTGGATGCCATTTCTAGCAAAGTAAAAATCAAGTTTAAAGACTGATGTAAAACAGGAGCTACGATTACATTTGTACATTAACCAGAAAACTTTTAAAAAGTCTCCTTTTCTACAGGAAATCTTCTGAATAATTCAAAACCTATTGATGCGTTTTACATCAAGCTTTCAATCATGTTGTGGAATAGTGAAATGGGAGACTGTCCTTTTAACTCTAATGTCTGAGATGAACTTTTGCAGAATCTAAACTCCTGGCTTTGGAACATCTTCTTCCTGAGCAATGTTTTAAATCTTTAATTCATTGGATGAGGTTGTACAATTGAAAAGAACAGAGACCTGGCACAAAGTGTGTCTCCAAAATGTTGGTAGCATCCTTCCATTTACTTAGTTGGGTTGAGACACAAATGAGATTTCCTTGAATTTTCAGCCTTCAATGTTTCTTCAACAATATGATTCAGCTCCACCCTTGGACACTACTCTATCTATTGACCCAAATGAAATAAGTTCAAGTGATTGAATCCATGGTACTTTCATTATTACTCCAAAAATACAACTATTACACAAGGATGGATTTAATTATGATAAAAGAATCATTATCGGTAAGACTTTGACCCAAGGAAACATCTGAATGATTAAGTTTTTTTGCACTCACCAATTTTTTAAAAAAGATCAGTTCCAGCAATTAATTTTTCAGAATGAGGAACCTAGTAATCCTTTGGATTTTGTCCAGGTCTGGATGATAACTGCAGCCTTACTAGTAGTGTAGAAGCATATTCTTAGAATGTTGACAAAGAAACTACTTCAGCTTTCAAAGCAGTAAGAAAGCTGAAGCAATTTCTTTGTATTAAATTATTCAGACCTAGTGACATTCTAAAAGAGTTCTGCAATGAGTCTGATTTTATAGTGGAAAGAATCTGAACCAAAAGTTGCTGATACTCAACATGGTATAAAATTGGCCACAATGTTAATTTTCTTAGTTTCTGCGAATTCAGAGAGAGAGAGAGAGAGACAGAGAGACACAGAGACACACAGAGAGACACAGAGAGACACAGAGAGAGACAGAGAGAGACAGAGAGAGACAGAGAGAGAGAAACATTTTGTGCAAAATATATGCCTATTAATAATGTAAATCAAAATACCTTGTTGGACTTCATGTCGACTGCTTCCCTGTTATTTAACTGATTCTGGCTTTAGCAAAATAAACAATGTTTTATCATTTCCACAGGCTATCTATTTGCAATGAATATCCACTTTAATTAAAAAGAGTGGATCATCATCAAATAGAAATTAATAGAGTGAACATACATTGAAAAATTAAATAGATAAAAGCATCAGTATGTGGTGGAACTGTGATTGGAGAGATGGGAAAAATTTTAAAAGACGCACTCTAACTGGCAGGAAGAATCACGGGCTGCATTAACTGGAGTCTCACTTTCACCTTCTCCTGTATCCTTCCAAGACATTATTAGCAAGCAGCACTTAATCTTGTTAAGACTTAATCAAGACAAAAACACTTTGTTAAATGGTAAATTTCATCACCTATCTCTTGTTATTGAAGAGGACTGAACCATGACACCATTAGCCAATATGGATTCTGTAATCACATTGTACATGATTTACGTGCGAGGAAAGAGAATCAGGGGTGAAATATGAGCATGTCCATCAGCAAAAAGAGTGCTAGACTGTTCAAACTGGATCCAGTAACCAAGACATGATTTTTTTATAAATTGGTTCTCCGACAAAACATCAACCTAGAGCTGCAGCATTTTCAAAAAAGTTTAATTTGAGTTAGTTTTTGCTGTACCAATTCACCAAAGAGATGAAGGTTTATGCAGTTCTCAGTCCAGCCTGTCGAAGGAGATTCATCTCTAGGCTTGTGGCAGGTCAGTCAGATACAACCAATTCCAGGCCTGCTCAATTTCAGTGTTCATTGCTGAATGATTACAGAAAAAACAATCAACTCCTTTAGTACCATTTGAGTTCCAGGATTTTAAGGATAATCAGCCATTATTTTTCAAATCTGAATCCATAATTGAACAATCAAAGTAGTTTTCCTTGAAAATGCAACTGATGAAAGAAGGGAATGTGTTCTAAAACCCCAATGTCAAGCATTGTTTTATTTCTGTCTCTGTCTGTTGTCATTCATCTCCATCTATTCACATCTCATACGGACAGATTATCATGGTCATCAAGCTTTCATTACTTTCTCTCAAGTGGGTTCAATTATCATTTCTTAGTCTCAATGCTCTCTCAAATATAAGAACATAAGTAGGAGCAGGAGTGGGCCATCTGGCTCGTTGAGCCTACTCCACCATTCAATAAGATCATGGTTGATCTGGCCAGGGACTCACCTCCACATTAGATCATAAGACCACAAGATATAGGAGCAGAAGTGGGCCATTCGGCCCATTGCGTCTGCTCCGCCATTCAATCATGAGCTGATCCAATTCTCCCAGTCATCCCCACTCCCCTGCCTTCATCCCATAACCTTTGATGCCCTGGCTAATCAAGAACCTATCTATCTCTGCCTTAAATACATCCAATGACAGCTGCTCATGGCAACAAATTCCACAGATTTACCACCCTCTGACTGAAGTAATTTCTCCGCATCTCAGTTCTAAATTGATGTCCTTCGGTACTGAAGTATTGCCTTCTTGTCCTAGAATCCCCTACCATGGGAAATAACTTTGCCATATCTAGTCTGTTCAGGCTTTTTAACATTAGGAATGTTTCTATGAGATCCCCCTCATTCTCCTGAACTCCAGGACATACAGCCCAAGAGCTGCCAGATGTTCCTCATACGGTAACCCTTTCATTCCTGGAATCATTCGTGAATCTTCTCTGAACCCTCTCCAAGGTCAGTATATCCTTTCTGAAATAAGAAGTCCAAAACTGCACACAATATTCCCAAGTGTGGTCTCACGAGTGCCTTATAGAGCCTCAACATCACATCCCTGCTCTTATATTCTATACCTCTAGAAATGACTGCCAACATTGCATTCGCCTTCTTCACAAATGACTCAACCTGGAGGTTAACCTTTAGGGTATCTTGCACAAGGACTCACAAGTCCCTTTGCATCTCAGCATTTTGAATTCTCTCCCCATCTAAATAATAGTCTGCCCGTATATTTCTTCCACCAAAGTGCATTACCATATAATTTCCAATATTGTATTTCATTTGCCACTTCTTTGCCCATTCCCCTAAACTATCTAAGTCTCTCTGCAGGCTCTGTTTCCTCAACATTACCTGCTCCTCCATCTATGTATCTTCGGCAAATTTAGCCACAAATCCAAAAATACCATAGCCCAATCATTGGCATACATTGTAAAAAGCAGTGGTCCCAACACCGACCCCTGTGGAACTCCACTGGTAACCAGTAGCCAGCCAGAATAGGATCCATTTATTCCCATTCTCTGTTTTCTGCTGACTAGCCAATGCTCCACCCATGCTAGTAACTTCCTTGTAATTTCATGGGCTCTTATCTTGCTAAGCAGCTTCATGTGTGGCACCTTGTCAAAGGCCTTCTGAAAATCCAAATACAACATATCTACGGCATCTCCTTTGTCTACCCTGTGTGTAGTTTCTTCAAAGAATTGCAGTAGGTTTGTCAGGCAACCATGCTGGCTTTGGCCTGTCTTGTCATGTGCCTCCAGGTACTCCGTAGACTCATCCCTAACAATCGATTCCAACAACTTCCCAACCACAGATGTCAGGCTAACAGGTCTATAGTTTCCTTTTTGCTGCCTCCCACCCTTCTTAAATAGCAGAGTAACATTTGCAATTCTCCAGTCATCTGGTACAATGCCAGAATCTATTGATTTTTGAAAGATCACAGTTAACACCTCTGCAATCTCTCCAGCTACTTCCTTCAGAACCCGAGGATGCATTCCATCAGGTCCAGGAGATTTATCCACCCTCAGACCATTAAGCTTCCTGAGTACCTTCACAGTTGTAATTTTCACTGCATGAATTTCACTTCCCTGACACTCTTGAATGTCCGGAATATTGCAGAGGTCTTCCACTGTGAAAACTGATGCAAAATACACATTCAGTTCCTCTGCCATCGCTGCATCTTTCATACAATGTCTCCAGTGTCATTTTGTACTGGTCCTATATCTACCCTCGACTCTTTTACCCTTTATATACTCAAAAAAGCTTTTAGTACCTTCTTTGATATTATCCACCAGCTTCCTTTTTTAATTCATCTTTTCCTTCCTAATGACCTTCTTAGCTTCCTTCTGCAAGTTTTTAAAAGCTCCCCAATCCTCCATCTTCCCACTAGTTCTGGCTTCCTTGTATGCCCTCTCTTTTGCTTTTACTTTGGCTCTGATTTTACTTGTCAGCAATGGTAGTGTCCTTCTTCCCTTCGAAAATTTCTTATTTGGAATTTATCTGTCTTGCACTTCCCTTATTTTTCACAGAAACTCCAGACATTGATGCTCTGCTGTCTTTCCTGCAACTGTGCCTTTCCAGTCAACTTTGGCCAGTTCCCCTCTCATGTCATTGTAATTTCCTTTATTCCACTGAAATACCAACACATTGGATTTCATTTTTTCCCTCTCAAATTTCAATGTGAACTCAAACATATTGTAATCACTGTTCCCTAAGGGTTCCTTAACCTTAAGTTCTTTTATCACCTCCGGATAATTGCACAACATCCAATCCAGCATAGCTGATCCCCTAGTGGGCTCAACAACAAGCTGTTCTAAAATACCATCCCTTAGACATTCCACAAATTCTCTCACTTTTGAGGTCCGGTAGTGGCCTAGTTTTCCCAATCCACTTTCATGTTGAAATCCCAACGATTATCATGACATTGCATTTCTGACACTCCTTTTCAATCTCCTGCTGTAATTTGTAATCCACATTCCAGCTCCTGTTTGGAGGCCTGTATACATCTGCCATTAGGGTCCTTTTACCCTTGTCATTTCTTTACTCAACCCATAGAGGCGCTACATCTTCTGATCCTATGTCATCCCTTTCTAATGATTTAATATTATTTCTTATACACAGAGCCACACCACCCCCTCTGCCTACTAACCTATCTTTCCAATATACTGTATGTCTTTGAACGTTCAGCTCCCAACAGCAGTCATCCTTCAGCCAAGTTTCAGAGATGGACGCAACATCATACTTGCCAATCTGCAGCTGAATTTCAAGTTTGTCCATTTTTTTCCTTATGCTGCATGCATTCAACTATAACACTTTGTCCAGTATTTGTTGCACTGTTTTAACTGCACCACACCTCTATTGCCCTGCAACTCATACCACTCGCTGTGACTAAACCTCTTCTGTCTGTTCTTTCTATAATCTCTGTTACACTATATTTGATTTACTTCTGTTTACCCCTTCCTCAACCCTATCATTCTGGTTCTCATCCCCCTGCCAAATTAGTTTAAACCCTCTCTAACAGCTCTATGAAATGTGCCGACTAGGACATTGGACCTCTTTGGGTTCAGGTGTAACCTGACCTTTTTGTACAGGTCGCACCTCCCCTAGAAGAGGCTCCAATGATCCAGGAATCTGAATCCCTGCCCCCTACACCAGTCTCTCAGCCACACACCGATATGCCTGATCATGCTATTCTTGCACTCGCTAGCACGTGGCACAGGCAGCAATCCTGAGATTACTGCACTGGAGGTTCTGCTTTTGAGCTTCCTACTTAATTCTCTCTTCAGGACATCCTCTCTTGTTCTCTCTATGTCATTGGAACCAACGTGTACCAAGACTTCTGGCTGTTCACCCTCTCCCTTCAGAATACTTTGCACCTGATCTGAGACATCCCATACCCTGGCACTGGGAGACAACACACCATGCAGGTATCTCTATCAGGTTAACAGAACCTCCTGTCTGTTCCCCTCACTATGGAATCCCCTATGACTATCCACTTACCAACCTTTTCCCATAACCTTTAGTTCCCCTACTATGCAAAAATCTATCCAACCTTGTCTTAAATTTACTGAGGTAGCCTCCACTGCTTCATTGGGCAGAGAATTCCACAGATTCACCACTCCCTGGAAAAAGCAGTTTCTCCTCATCTCCGACCTAAATCTACTTCCCCAAATCTTGAGGCCATATCTCCTTTGTCTCACTGCATTCTTCACTGCTAAAAACAAGTGTAACAGTGTTGATGAAAGAATGAAGTGAAATATTAACTGTTCTTTTCTGTGCAGACACTGCCTGATCTACCGAGTATCTCCGACATTTTTTGTTCTTACTTCAGATTTCTGGCATCTGCAGTTTATTTTTGCTTTCAAATTAGAGGTTCATTGGAAATATAACTAGATGGCTGAACAGGAACAAAATGAAGCATACGGTGGAACTGAGCGGTTTGGTTGGTCATGCAAACTCCACTCATGTTCTATGAATATTTGTATCCCTACTTCATCTACATCACTGCTAAAGGTGCTCCTGGCTGCATCAAAGTACTTCAGCTGAGGAGTTTATTCATACAAATCAGCTTTTCCCTATTCAGTTCTTGAAAAATGTTTTTAGGCAGAGTTTCTGAAGTAGAAGCATGTGGGGTTCAGCACCTTTGCTGTACGGAGAGAGAACTGTACATTTTTCTCTTTGGCATTCATCACATTCAAATGACATCCCTACTAGTGTCACACCAAATGTTCATTTTGTGCAAAGATTTTCAGTCACTTTGGTCTGAATCATGGCTGATGCTGTTCTCTTGCAGATTTTTCTTCATATTTTTAATATTGAAGAATTATTTAATTATTCAGGGTCACTCTGTCCTACAGTCATAGGCAGAATGCTGCAAAACTTTCTACCAATTTAAACTCAAATGGACCAAGGCTCCAGTCACCACATCAACAGGTACTTTCAACAGCTTCCACTTCAGAATTTAACAGCACATGCCAGAAACAAAACTTGCTAAAAGAGAAGTGGTTCCACATTCATCAGTCCAGAATTGGGTGAATAACTGGAAAGACGACATCTGACTAATGACAAGGTATTCATAGCAAGAGGTTGCCAGGGAGGTTCCTGCAAGGGCATGAGTGCCCTTTATGAATCCCTTGACTTTTAGGTGTCCTGCACTGCCCATCAATTCCCCTTCCAGGCATGAATGCAAAAGGCACATTTAACAAAAATAGGTTTCCCTTCTGACCAGTGGAGCTATTCTTGATGTTTTCAATGAATTAATGAGAAGCAAAGTGTCATATATGGTTAACGACAGCAGAGGCGACTTGCATTGATCCTGGGGCAAGGTTTCTGTAAATTAGATGAATATCACTTCAACTATGAAAGGAGTATGGGCACTTGTGTTTGCTTGCTAGACAAACCCTGTAAGACAAATCTAGAGAGACCTCGGGTTTGCAGAGCTTGTTAAAACCAACAAATAACACGAATGCTTGAATGCTGTCAAAGTCAATGTCACTCTCACCCCAGAAAATTTTTGTTTTATCGGTCATCTCTGCATAGAAAAATGTTAAACCTAACACATTTGCATTCTGAGGGTTTCCTGCTTTTGTTCTTAGTTCTTCAGAAGTTTTCAGGTTCTTCTGCCTCCCAAGTGCTACCTCCTATTACTATAGCCTGCACTCATTCTTGGCAAAACTCTATAAAGGCTGACAGTGTGCTGGATGTATTATGGTGTCTTCCTGAGATCAGAACTGCAAGGATTAAAGTTAGGGTAGGGAATTGTTGAAACAATGGGAATAGAGTTAAGGAACTGCAAGGGTAAAAAGACCCTGATGGGAGTTGTATACAGACCCCTAAACTGTAGCAAGGATGTAGTCTACAAGTTTCAATGGGAGATAGAGAATTCATTTCCAAAAGGGGCAATGTTACAGTAGTCATGACGGATTTGAATATGCAGGTAAATTGAGAAAATCAGGTTGGTGCTGGACCCATGAGAGAGAATTTGTAGAATGGCTATGAGATGGCTTTTTAGAGCAGCTCACTAGTGGTTAAGTCCATTAAGGGATCAGCTATTCTGGCCCAGGTGTTGTGCAATGAACCAGAATTAGAGAGCTTAAGGTAAAAGAACCTTTAGGGGAAAGTGATCATAGTATGATCATATTCACCCAGAAATTTGAGAAGGAGAAGCCAGATATATCAATAATACAGTGGAGTAAAGGGGATTACAGAGGCATGAGAGGGGACTTGGCCAGAATTGATTGGAAAAGAACATTGGCAGGGATGACAGCTGAGCAACAATGGCTGGAATTTCTGGAAGCAAATAGGAAAACACGGGATATTTACATCCCAAAGAGAAAGAAGTATTCTAAAGGAAAGATGACACGACCATGGCTAACAAGAGAAGTCAAAGCCAACATAAAAGCCAAAGAGAGCGCATAAAATAGAGCAAAGATTAATTGGAAGCTAAAGGATTGGGAAGCTTTTACAAACCAACAGAAAGCAACAAAAAAATTAAGAAGGTAAAGATCAAATCTGAAAGTAAGATAGCCAATAATATTAAAGATACTAAAATTTCCTTCAGATACATAAAGTGCAAAAGAGAGGTGAAAGTGGATATCATACCAGTGGAAAACAATGCTGGAGAAGTAGTAATGGGGGACAAGGAAATCGCGGGTGAACTGAGTAAACATTTTGCATTAGTATTCACTGTGGAAGACCCTGCAGTATGGTGGGAATTCCAGGTGTCAGGGGTCATGAAGTGTGTGAAGTTACCATTACTAGGGAGAAGGTTCTTTGGAAACTGAAAGGTCTGAAGGTAGATAAGTCGCTTGGACCAGATGGTTTACACTCCAGGGTTCTCAAACATGTGGTTAACGAGATTGTGGAGGCATTAATGAGCTTTCAAGAATCATTAGATTCTGGAACTGTTCCAGGAGACTGGAAAATTGCAAATGTCACTCCACTCTTCAAGGGACAGAGGCAGAAGAAAGGAACCTATAGACCAGGTAGTCTGACTCCAGTGGTAGGGAATATATTGGGGTCAATTATTAAGGAAGAGGTCTCAGGGTACTTGGAGGCACATGATGAAATAGGCCATAGTCAGCATGGTTTCCTTAAGGGAATATCTTGCCTGACAAATATTGGAATTCTTTGAAGAAATAACAATCAGTATATATAAAGTGAATCAGTTAATGCTGGATTTTCAGAAGACCTTTGAAAAAGTGCCACCTTGCTCAACAAACTATGAGCCCATGGTATTACAGGAAAGATTCCAGCATGGATAAAGTAATGCCTGATTGGCAGGATGGAAATAGTGAAAATAAACAGAGCCTTTTCTGACTGGCTGTCAGTGACTATTGGTGTTCCACAGGAGTCTGTGTTGGGACCAATTCTTTTTATGTTATATGTCAATGATTTGGATGATGGAATTTGTGGGCTTTGTTGCAAAGTTTGCAGATGATATGAAATAGGTGAAGGGGCAGATAGCTTTGAGGAAATAGAGGGACAATCGAAGGACAAAGACAGATTAGGTGTATGGACAAAGAAGTGGCAGATGGAATAGAGTGTCAGGAAAAAAGAAAATACAAAAACTGAGGTGCAAAGGAACTTGAGAGTCCTTTTGCAGGATTCTCCAAAGGTTAAGTTGCAGGTTGAGTCTGTGGTAAGGAAGGCAAATGTGATGTTAGCATTCATTTCAAGAAGACTAGAATATAAAAGCAATATATAGGATGTTGAGACTTGAGGAAGCACCTGTGAGGCCTCACAGAGTACTGAGAGCTGTTTTAGGTCACTTATCTTCGAAAGGATTTGTAGAAACTGGAGAGGGTTCAAAAGAGGTTTGCAAAAATGATTCCAGGATTCAATGGTGTGTCATGTGAAGAGCGCTTAATGGCTCTGGGCTTGTATTCACCAGAATTCAGAGGAATGAGGTGTGACCACATTGAAACCTATCGAATGCTGAAGGGCCATGGTAGAGTGGATGCGGAGAGGATGTTTCCTATGGTGGGAGAGTCTAAGATCAGAGGCCACAGCCTCAGAATAGAGGGCTGTCCTTTTAGAATGGAGATGAGGAATTTCCTTAGCCAGAATGTGGTGAATCTGTAGAATTCTTTGTTTATTTAAGACAGAGGTTCAAAGATTCTTAATTGTTCAGAGCATGAAGGGATACAAGGAGAAGGCAAGTGAAATGGCAGAGCAGACTCGATGGGCCAAATGGCTTAATTCTGCTGCTATATCTTATGGTATTGTAAGTTTTTTGCTCAGATTAATGAGTGTGTGGAATAGGCTGCCAGCAACTGTGGTGGAGGCGGATATGTTAGGGTCTTTTAAGAGACTTTTGGATAGGTACATGGAGCTTAGAAAAATAGAGGGCTATAGGTAAGCCTAGCAGTTTCTGAGGTAGGGACATGTCTGGCACAACTTTGTGGGCTGAAGGGCCTGTAATGTGCTGTAGGTTTTCTATGTTACTATTGTCTAAGATAGTGACGGAAACGCCTTCCTTAACGTCAGCTGTTCTTGAGCCTATGCATCACTACATACGGGAATCCCACACAATTTACTGATGCTGGTACCAACAAACCTTGTGCTGTTTTAAAAAAAAAAGTTGAAGCAGCATTAGAGAGATGTTAAAAACATAACAGCAAAATGCAATATGTAAAAAAGTTCACAAATATATTCCTATGTTCATGCTTACAATCATTTGAAAATTTCTGGTCAAATGTAGTTACAGAATTATACTAATCTTTTACTTAAAGAACTTTTTTTCATATTTCAGGATCAAACATAATATTAAATAGATTACTGTATTATTATTGAATTTTTAGTTAGGCACCACTACATTCACATCCTTAATTTTTAGCAGTATTTTGGTTAAAAGGTCTGCTACCTCATGTTCTCCAACCCCAACATGGGTGGGGGTCCATAAGAAATGAATTCATAAGCCTTCACCCGGCTGCCTCAACAGATGTCTTCATTCTCTAGAAGAATATTTAACCTACATTTTGAAGTACCTGTTTTAATAGATGTCAAAACTTAAAATGAATCAGAGTGCAGAACTGCATAATCAGGCATAGTTCTTCGATCCATTCCAAGGTTAAAATTATAGCAACCATCCGAGGTGTGAATACTGATACATTGTCTGATAACACTCTGCAACAAAGATTCTGCTCCCTGAATAGTTTTGGGTGTATACTATGGAATGTAGGCCACTGATCAAGAATATCACCATGAAATTTCCCTATCACGCACCGTTTTTTGTTAAATTGTCTATATTTGCTATTTCAATTCATAATTCAAGTCAATTAAAATGTTACCCACAATGTAAGCTGGAAAATTTTCTATCTTGTCAATACATGCCTGGGCATGTTTAGGCAGGGTGGATGCTGCATGGCAGGGCAGATTTTAGAAAGGCTACAAAGGATTTTAATATTTGAGACAAATGTTTCTCAGAATAATGATGCCAAGATTAAGGAAGATGTTTTTGTTGGTCCACAAATCAAACTGATCATCAATGACAGGCAACTCGAAGAACTTCTAGTGGGACTGGAGAAAATTGGATGGAAGGCATTCAGGGATGTTGTTGAAAATTTTCCTCGGTAAATACAGAACAACAAACTAGATAGATACTTAATTGATCCCAAAGGAAATTACAATGTCACAGTAGCATTACAAATGCACAGATATAAATATTAGAAGAGACATAGAAAGAATTTAAAAAAGTTATCACAAACAGTCTAACAGGAGGGGGTCATCACTTCCTCGGCTATAGGTTGACTCATTATAGAGCCTAATAGCCGAGGGTTGGAATGACCTCATTCAGCGCACTATGGAGCAGCACAGTTGTCTTCATCTATTACTAAAAATGCTCATCTGTTCAGCCAAGTTGGCATGCAGAGGGTGTTTTCTGTAGGGTCCGTTGTTCTACCACAGCATCTAGTCTGTCCAGTTTGACTCCAAAAACAGAGCCAGCCTTTCTAAACAGTTTATTGATCCTGTTGGCATTACCCATGCTGATGTCATTGCCCCAGCACACCACCGCATAGAAGGTTGTACAGGGACAACTAACTGGTAGAACATGTGAAGGAGAGGTCTGCATACTCCAACAGACCTCAGTCTCCTCAAGAATTAGAGGAAACTCTGGCCCTTCTTGTACACAGCTTCTGTATTGGTGCTTCACTCAGGTCTGTCACCCAGGTGCACCCCAGGTACTTGTAGGTCCTCACCACATCCACGTCCTCACAATCAATAGTAACAGGGAGCAATGCAGGTTTAGACTTCCCAAAGTCCATCACCATCTCCTTTGTCTTACTGACGTTAAGCTACAGATGATTCAGCTTGCACTATTTGATAAAATCCTCCACCAAGGCCCTATATTCATCTTCCCGTCCTCCCTTTATACACTCAACTATTGCTGAGTCATCAGAGAATTTCTGCAGATGACATGGCTCAATGTTGTATCCGAAGTCGGAGGTAAACAGGAAGGGAGCCAATGCAGTCCCCTGTACTGCTTATAGCCATGTCTGACACACAGAAGCCACACATACTGTGATCTGCCAGTAAGGTGGTCCATTATCCAGGATATAATTGAAGGGCCAATCTGCAATAAATGTAGATTCCCCCCCAGCAATGAGGGCTGTATGGTATTGATAGTACTTGGGAAATCAAAAAGCATGATCCTTACAGTGCTGCCCTGCTTATCCAAATGGGAGTAGGTTCTGGTCAGCAGGTAGACGGCAGCATCATTAACTCCACTGTGCTCCTGGTAGGCAAACTGCAGGGGATCAAGGGCTGATCTGATCAGGGGTCGGAGGTGAGCCAGGACAAGCCTCTCTAGGGTTTTCATTATGTGTGAGATCTGGGCTACTGGACGGTGGTCACTCAAGACTTTCAGATGGCCCTTCTTGGGTATTGGGGCCACATATGATGTTGTCCACATGGAACCCTTTGCAGGCCGAGATTGAAATTGCTCTGGAGAACTCCACGCAGCTGCTCAGCACATTCCTTCAGGACCTTGGGGTTCACACCATCTGGTCCCAGTGCTTTGCCTTGTCTCAGTTTCCCCAGAGCCTTTCTCACCTGTTCAGTAGTGAAGGTGAGTCCATGTATGCTGGGGAGTTGATGGAAGGTGGGGGCTGGGTGAGGTGAAAATTCAGATGACAAGTAGTTGGTACGTGGAGGTATCGGGCAAAGGAGCAATGTAGACAGTGGTAGCCTGTGTTGCTCATCCACGTGTTGAGTTTGTTTACATGCAGATGGTTGACAACATGCTTCAAGCATACAACACTGAAGTGGAACACATCACTAAAGATTCATTTTCTGCATTCCCGTTTAGACTTCTTCCCTGCAAATCTTGGTGCTGTCAGTGGTGAGAGGTTTTACCAGGACATTGTGATCATGGAGAAATGGTATCAGGGCAACTGGAATCCATCAATGCTGGCTGATTAAGCAAGAAGCCTCAGATACCGAGTTCAAACAATAATCATCAAAAAAACATTTTTAGCTTAGTTGAACTATTGCAAAGCATCAGGATCATTATGCAATAAAATGCATTATATTCAATAAAAGTTAATTTCTTGTTTCTCCAAAGTCCTACATGATACTGAAAATATATTTGTATTCAGCTTCAAGGGGTCTATCATAAAAAAAATTCAGAGGAAACATTGTTGAAAAACATTGTGCAGTGTAATCTTAATTACAAAGGGAAACATCTGAATGACCTGTCTCTGTATAGATATGCGAGAAACCATGATATCTGCTGTACCACTGTAACACAATCAACCTTCACCTTGATAGTTTCTTGAACGCTCAAATCAAGTACAGGTAAAGGGACAAAACATGTAGGACTGGCAGTAAGGGGTATACTGGAACCTTATTCCTGATTAAACACCCCGTGATTTTGTGCCCATTCATTTTCCATCCACCCAGAACTGAAGACTTTACGAATGAAGGACTCCCAGTATTCTACTAATGTTGCCAACATTATGTCCCGTTACATTAACCCAATAAACAATTGCTAACTATAACCTGCGCAGATGTAAAGGTAATCCAGATAGGTATACAATTAATTTTCCAAGTCACTCCACAAAATAAGAAAGCTCTGCTATAACCATTCATTTCATTGTTACAGCAGTAAGCAGAGAATGAAATCAGTCTTTAAAGGCACTTTATAACCATGATTCAGATGATAATGTTATTAGCATGTTTAGTAAGTTTGGGGATGATACCAAAATTAGTGGTGTAATGGACAGCGAAGAAGAATATCTAAAACTACAACAGGATAGATGAACTGAAGAAGTGGGCCAGGGAATGGCAGATGCTCTTCAACTCAGACAGGTGCTGCATTTTGATCTGTTACAGCACCTGGTGGGGTCCCGAAGAGTGTTGCAGATTAGATTTGGCAGTACAGGTACATAGTTCCCTGAATATAGTGACACAGGTAGACAGTGTGGCGTAGAGGCATTTGGAACTGTTGCTTGCATCAGTGAGGATACGGAGTACAGGATTTGTTTACATCGTATTACAATGGTACAAGTCATTGCTGAGAACACATTTGAAGCATTGTGTAGTTCTCATCTCCCAGCTACACAATTAAGCTGGGAAGGGTGCAGAAAATATTCACAAGGTTGTTATCAAGTCTGATTTACAGGGAGAAGCTTGAAAGGCTTGGACTTTCCTTCAGAGTATCGGAGGCTGAGGGGTTGACTTTATAGCAGTAAATAAAATCATGAGAGGAGTAGATAAGGTGGATGATCACCATCCTTTTTCTCACGACAGGGGATTCTAAATCCAGAGGACATAGATTTAAGGTGAGTGGAGAAAGATATAAGGGACTGGAGGGACAGGATTTTCACATAGAGTGTGGTGGCTAACTGGAATGAGTTGCCAGATTAAGTTATAGAAATAGGCACAATTTCAATGTTTAAAGACATTTAGACGGGATATGAACATGAAAGGCTAAGAGGGATGTGGGCCAAATGCAGACAACCTGACAGCATGGATGAATTTGGCTGAAGATCCTGTTTCTGTGCTGCATAACTGTGATTCAATGGCAGTCAGACAGCAGCAGCTCGTGGTCCTTAAATGTAAATTTATAGTCTTTACAACTCAGGATAAATCATTTTGGGATTCAAACACTGGTTGCACACAATCATCATTATCTGTGATTTTGTGATTGGATGCAGTGCAGTGCATCCCTACTGGAAGTCCCAAGTCCAGTCTTCTGATCGACATGATTTCACTCACAATCACAGACTTGATTTGCTCTGGGTCACATTAGCTTTCAATTGTCTAGAACTGTAAGAACAAATTAAACTTTAAAATAGCAACATAACAGAAAGACACAAGAGTGATGAAAGCAAGATGGCAATCTTTTTCCAATCATAAAACTTACATCTGCCTTGGAAATAGCTAAGAAACCAGTTAATTACTTAGAACACTGCAGGAAATTGTTCCAGATTAAAGTGCTCGGTGGTGTGTGTGCTGTTGTAACTGATAATTTCTTTTGCAACTATTTTGGACACATCCCTGTTGCAGTTAGTATTTGCTGACAATAACATTGCTCTTGTTTGCTCTTCAGTAAATTACTATGCATAGCATGAAATGTCTGATGACAGTGCTTGAAATTCTGCAATGATTTACAGCCTGCTGTTGAACCAAAGCAACCTTTCCCGTCAAGGGAGTCAATCTACTCCTAGCTACTAGGCCAATTATCTGACTCCTGGGCCCTTCTTTCAATAGCATTTGTGAAATACTGAGTGTGATAACAGATCCCAGAGTAGGAGGCTCTTCATTTATTTTTCAATCACATATCACTTGATTCCTTCCATCACTCATCGCATGCCATCCAACCTCATCATGTGGATTACTAACGTGAATCTTGACCAGATGTTTTGCCTCATACTATGCAAGCTTTTCTGTACAGTTGTATATGCAGTGATGCTCTGTCATTTTGTATTGCATACCCCTCAGCTATGCATTGAGTCTCTGCAATAAATCCCCATCTAATTCAAGGTTTTAAAACATCTGCTCCTGCACAATGCCCCTGTTGCCAACCATGCGCTTTTTCCCCCCAACTGACCTTTACCCAAAACACCCGCCACAGATTCATTTTAAATGACCCTGAGATAGAATACGGTGAAAAAGGAAATGATAATGCCTCTGCTGAAAGTTTTGATACTGCAGCCACTTTAGTTAAAGCTACTTCAACAACACCCAGTGCCACATATGTCTGGATGTTCCTTTAGAACAGAGATGAGGAGGAATTTCTTTAGCGAGAGGGTGATGAGTCTTTGGTATTGGTTGCTTCAGACATCTGTGGAGGCCAAGACATTGAGTATTTTTAAAGCAGACATTGATAGATTCTTGATCAGTAAGGGTGTCAAGGGTTACCAGGAGAAAACAGGAGAATGGGGAAGAGAGGGAGAATAAATCAGCCATGATAGAATGGCAGAGTAGACTTGATGGGTTAAATGGCTTAATTCTGCTCTTATGTTTCATAGTCCTGTAAGGTTTGCCTACTCTCATAGCAGTTCAATGAAGATGGTATGTACAAAAGCGAGGTGGTTGCCTCTGTGTCTGGTTACTTCCATCACACACAAACTTCATTCGGCCCCTTAATTCTTCAAGAATGCGTGAACTTACAGCGCTGGATTTCTGCATTCGGAGATACCATCCATCAGAATAGCACATGGTTGCCCTAATTGTGCCACTCATGCTCTGGGACTAAAAATTGCTCTGTTTCTTCTCTGGCACTGAAGTTCTTTAAATTCCTCCAGATACCACTCTTTGCTGCTTGTCTCAGAAACATGGAAAGCAGGCTGATCATGTGAGTCAGGGATAAATTTATGGTTCCCCTTTGGCTGAATCAATTCAGACATAAGTCATCCATTATACCATCTGCTGACATGCTTTTGTCCCCGGATATGGAAGCAGGCTTTCAAAAAAAAAAACCCACAGGAATGATTGCTGGCAATTTGTATGCATTTCTGCAGACAATATTTTTATCTCCCTTAGAGAGCAATTTTAATCCACCCCAGTTAGCAGGAATGAAGCAAGCAGGTGGTAAAAACTTTGTAAGTACTAATTGCTTCATTACCACAGATGCACATTTTAGCCACATGCTCAAGAACCCCTCCATCAGGGAGTTACACCAACAGCAGCTAGAAGTCACCAACTCAATTATCCTCAGCTGCTTACCGTCCATAATAAGGTAAAAAAAAAAATAAGGACATGAGCAGATTGTTTAATTCCATTTACAACATGTTATGAAATGAAATAGTCTGGACCTGCATGCAACAAGACCTAGGGACTCTTTCAACTTGGTCTGAACAATGACAAGGAATATTTGTACCGCACGAGTTCCGAGCCAAAGTCATTTCTGATAACGATGAGTCTATCAGCGTACACTTGACTTTCAAAGGCATTGCCATTATTGAGTCCTCAATATCAACATTCTGGGGCTGTCCACTAACCAGAAGTTTTGTTGCACCAGAAGTATGTGCTCAGGCTGTGTATTCTGCAGTGAACGATTTACCTTCTACCATCTGCAAAGCATAAGTTGTTAACATCTGCTTCACTTTCTGTGCAAGTGCAACTTCAGCAATTCACAAGGAGCTCTACACTCGCAAGGGCAAAGCAGCCTGCTTGAATAGTTCCCAATCTAGTACAATAAACATTTACTCTTTCCACTTCCGGTCCTATGTAACTGCAGCATCTATCTTCTACAGGATGCAATGCAAGATCTTGCAAGGTTTCTTCAATATTAGCTCCAAATCAACACTTAGAACTGTACAATGGTGGCACAAACATTAAATTACCCGACTGATAACACAAAGGTTTGGATTAGCAACCTAGAGAATCAAAACAGCATATTGGCAGGTGTGAAATGAAAAAATAAGGCTAATAATCTAGTTGTTTGTGATGAATTATTACAGAAAACCACCTAATGATTAAATAATGGCCTTTCAGGGAAACAATTTGTGATGAGTCAGATTGGGGAATCCTTGCCCAGTCTGATGTTTATATTACTCTACACCTACCAAAGTCATCGACTTTGAAATTCCCTCCCAAATCAAGGACACAAGGAGTTGGGCAATATGTAGCACTGATGATCAGATCAAGCACAAACCCTAATATATAACAAGAGAAAAGACACTAGGGCAAGGGATTGTTGCTGTATCCAAATTCTTCTCCAAGTCACACTTATTTTGACTTGGTAGTCTATTGATCTTTCTTCATCATTGCTAGATCTATATTCTCCAACTCCCTACCAAGTGAGGCTATATTCATTTATCAAGCAGCAGTTCACTATCACATTCTCAATAAGCATTGGTATTGTCGGTGAACCCCGTACCATCTGACGATCAGGTGAAGGGTGGGGGGGAATCTCCCAAACTATATTGGGTCTCACCAATATACAGGAGGCCACACCGGGAACACCAGATACAGTAGATGGCCCTCAAAAGACTCACAGGTGAAGTGTTGCCTCACCTGGAAGGACTGTTTGGGGCTATGAATGGCAGTGAGGGAGGAGGTATAGGGCCAGGTGTAGCACATGTTCCGCTTGCAAAGACCACTTCACTGAGAACCTACGCTCTGTCCACCAGAAAAAGCAGGATCTCCCTGTGGCCACCCATTTTAATTCACTGCCCATTCCTATTCCAACATGTCAATCCATTGCCTCCTCTACTGTCATGATGAGGCCACACTCAGGTTGGAGGAGCAACACTTTACATTTTGTCTGGGTAGCCTCCAAACTGAAGGCATCAATTTCTCAAAATTCTGGTGATGCACCTCCCCCCACCTCTCTTTCATGTAAACTTCCCAGCTCTTTGTTTCACATCCCCCTCCCGTTTTCACCTATCACCCTGCATTTCTTCCTCTCCTCCCTCCAGCTTCTAACTCCTCATCTTTTTTTCTCTCCAGTCGTGATGAAGGGTCACGGCCCGAAATATCGACTGTACTCTTTTCCATAGATGCTGCCTGACCTGCTGAGTTCCTCCAGCATTTTGTGTATGTTGCTTCGATTTCCAGCATCTGCAGATTTTCTCTTGTCTGTGATTGGGCCATACCATCTGGATAGCTTTATTTCTAGTACCTTAGTAAGCAAAATGTACATTTATGTAAGCAGATTACTAATGCCCTGTTGGATATCAGTTTCCTAAATAATGTTAGTCAATAATAAAAAACTAAGAAACTGCAACAGTAACTATTTTTCTTCCATCCTGTGAATTATAAACTGCTAAGATATTGCCCTCAGGGCTCCAGAATAATTGTCAATAAATAAAAAAAAAAGAAATAGTCTCTTTTCCATTTCCAATAATGGAAAAGCACATTCATGCAGGGTAAAAAGGAAATTGTTTTGATACTTTTATTCCATGACAGAATAAACTCACGTCCCAGGAAAAACCCACTAAAATAAAGTACGGTAAACACGAGGAAATCTGCAGATGCTGGAAATACAAGCAACACACACAAAATGCTGGTGGAACGCAGCAGGCCAGGTAGCATCTATAGGGAGAAGTGCTGTCGACGTTTTGGGCCGAGACGTTTCGTCAGGACTAACCAAAATAAAAGACTAACTAAAATAAAGTAGGTGGGAACTAGCACTTGATAACTAATGAATGAGCAAATTAAATACTGCAGATGATGGAGCCTAGGAGGTTCCAAAGCAACCAAATAGCTTTTAACTGGCTGCTTATCTGATCCTCAATAAAGAGACAGGGTATCCTGCATTTGTTAAATGTATCCTAAGTTTTTAATCAAACCTGAAATTAGCTCCAACATCAGCCAAAGAACCACTGCCCACACTAGTTACAGTACTTGCCCCATTTATCTGTGGGATATTTTAGTTAAATTGAGATGGTAAAAGCTCAGATATGAAAATCCTTTAAGTGTGCATAGAGTTAAGTAGTAGATGATTTATTGAGAGAGCAGTTGCAAATTATTATGAGACTGCAGAAAAGGTTTGTGTGTTAGGGAATTGAGTAAGGTGTGACTGAGGACATGAACATTTGAAGAACCTAGTAAGACAGGGGATACAGGGCTCATTGCCTTAGTCATAGCACAGAAGCAACCCTTCAACCCACCGATTCTATCCTGAGTATAAAGTACACATCCATACAAATCTTAGTTTATTGTTCCCATATTCTCACCAACTCCTCCTCCATAATGGAAGGAGTGTTTTTAAAGCCCAGCTTGTCACCCAGTATCAGGAGTTAATAGTTAGTTTAGCAAAGACATCAGATTGTCATTCACAATCTTCATATAAATTGTGATATTATGGTAAAAATATTCCAAACTCTTATATGGATTATGCCAAATAATTTCAGGCAAACTGAAATCGAATCAAACTAAAACTAAAATAGTGGCACTCATCCCCCCCCCCCCCCCAATTCCCTTATGCCCCTTTCCTCTCCATTTTACTTTTCTCTTATCTAAGCAGCACAATTATCTGTTTTAGGCACATTCAATAATTTAATAATATGTTCAATTTACCTTTAACCTTCTTCCTGCTTTCACCACTTAAACTAATTTGGAATCAGAAACCTGGGAATAGGATTTTAATCAACTGAGACCAGTATTAAAAATAGATCAGCAGAAAAAATTATTCTGACACAAGACATTGTTTCATCACAGAGTTGGACAAAATATAATAAAGCAATTTTGTTCAATTCCAGGACTGCTGATAAACAGTCATATTTGGCAGAACCTCCCAGAGCCTGACTACGTTCAGATGAGAAACCCATCTGTAGTGCTCGAGAGATTAAAATTCAACGGCTTGTCACTGTTTCTAGGACGAAGTTAAATAAGTGCCTTGGATTTATTTTGTTCTATATTCTTTAGAAAAACCAATTAATCCAGTATTCCTGCTTCCATTTCCATTTGCAGGACCATTGATTTTCTTGATGATCCTTAATTACGTTCTTTACTGATTGTGTTCCTCCCTGTTGCAGTCCAACACTGCAGTCCTTAGTCATGAAATGACGTTGTTCTCAAGCTCCATTTTCAATTGGTTTCATCAATCTTTTTTTTGTCAATATTTTATATTAGACATGTACAATCTATTACTTTTAATAAATTAGACCAAGCACATTTGCACTCTCTTCAGCACTGGCTCTTTTATTTTACAAGGTCAGCTGACTTGCTATTGGTTTCATTTAAAACAGTATTTTTCAAATTTTTTCCTTGTTTTCTGGTTTATAACACATGATTCTTTGCAAGATAAATAATTTAGATATGCATAAATTTTTATAATTTCACAATAGAACCGATAGATAATAAAGAATCATTCTGCATAAAAAGAGAATGTAGAGTAACTAAAATGAACTACCGTGGAATTGAAATAACCTTTTTTTAAATACTTTTTGAATTAAAAAGTTCTGTGCTTTAATTAATCTAATTACTGGATTTAGCCAAGAATCTTTCATTCACCAATAGGCATCCATTCCCCTTCTTAGCGTTTACAATCAAGGCCAATTCAAATACAAACAACTCTTTACAATATGTTGGAAAAGATCCATCAACTTGTCAAAATGATTTTTGAAATGTTACCTTTAAGTGCTAGTGAAACTTGTTGATTAGGATATTGATTTATAATTCATTTACAGCTGAAAAGATCAGTGACTGCTCAGTAATTAATAGTAGGAGGCATGTTTAATGGGCTGAAAGTACTTTGGAAATACATTTTTAGCTGGAATTTTGACAAATTCTGGACTGTATATTTGGAACCGTTAGTGCATACCAACTTCTAATAAGTGGAATCTCAGTTAACAGAGTATGCATTCAGAGACAACTATGAAATCAGTCATAGGGTGTGCAGTTATTGCATGATATTGAGAGATATTGGGAAAGCTGGCATGAACCCTTTCCCTCCCCACTGCTCCATCCTGCTGTGCTAGGACTGATTGCTCAGCTTTTCACTGGGCAGTGAAGTGGTTAAATTGATCTCATCAGCAGATGACCCAGTGTAAAGTGAGTGACTGAGTGATGCATAATGGTTGCCGGTAGAATGGTGACTGATTGCTGCTGGGAGGGTTAGATGAATGGTGCAGTTGCTCATCTCTGAAATTCAGGGCTCAGCTTGCACTGTCGATGGACTGAGATAGTGGGGACTGCCTGGATCCATTTGCCTATCTCATTACCTCCTATTGGACCAGCTGGAAAATGCCATCTCCCTGGGTCTGTATTTGGCTGCACAACTCTCCACAGCCAGAGACTCCTGTGGTCAACACTCGTCAGAACTTTGAGTGTTAGACCATATTGTCCTGAAAGTCATAGGCTCATCCACAGAACAGCAAAGAAACAAGCCATTACATCCATCATGTCTATGCTGACCATCATTCCCATCCATACAAACCCACTTGCCTATATTAATTCCATATCTCTCTATGCCTTGCTCATTCAAATACCTGTCCAGTTACCTTTTAAAAGTTGCTACTTCTCCTTCTTCCATCACCTGCTCTGACTGTTCATTCCAGATACCAACTAATCATAGTATTTACCTCTCAGAACCCCTCAACTCTTTCCTCTCCATTTAAATCCATGCCCTTTAGTTTTTGACCTGTACCAAGGGAAACATACTCCAGCTATCTACCCTATTTTAATGCTCTCATATAATTCCTGCCTATATCATATTATTTCTCAATATCCTTTGCTGCAAAAAAAACAGACCCAGCCTATTGAATCTCACCTTATCAATCAAGCGCTCCAATCCGGGCAACATATAGAAACATAGAAAATAGGTGCAGGAGTAGGCCATTTGGCCCTTCGAGCCTGCACTGCCATTCAGTACGATCATGGCTGATCATCCAACTCAGAACTGCTTTCTCTCCATACCCCCGATCCCTTTAGCCACAAGGGCCATATCTAACTAATATTTGTGGACCTTTTCTGTACTTTCTTTAGCTTAATCAGAGAATGTCCAACAACAAATGTCTCAGAACACAATGGACCAAACCCTATTGCCAAGCTTGGAAAGGAAATTGTTTCAGGACTGTAAGATCAGCTAACCAGAAGATGCCTACTTAAGAGATACAAGACAACTTGGATGTGATTATAGTAATATTTAAATTGCATAATGCTGATAAAAGATGACTATATTTGAATTTTACGCAAATTTGAATTCAATCACTATACAAAATATCCATCCAACTTTACAGTCTTCTGGTTTTGTGGGTCCCAGAAGAACTGATGAAGCCCATGAGGGAGGTCCAGATTTTTTTTCCCCCACTGATGGGGAAGGAGATAACTGATGGGACAGGTGGCTAGTTTGTGAGAAGGTACATCATCTCTTCCCTTGACAGAGTTCTGAAAAGTGCATATCAGAGTCTGGTGCCAGACATTATAAATTGTATGGCCTGCCCAATGGAACCAGTTGAGTGCAGACACTAGACACTAGGATACTACAGCACAGTACAGGCCCTTCGGCCCTCTATGTTGTGCCAACCCATGTATTCCTTAAAAAAAGTACTAAACCCACACTACCCCTTAACCCTCTATTTTTCTTTCATCTATGTGTCAGTCCAAGCGGCTCTTAAATATCCCTAATGTTTTTACCTCCACCACCATCCCTGGCAAGTCATTCCAGGCACCCACAACTTTGTAAAAAAAAAACTTACCCCGGATATCTCCCCTAAACTTCCTTCCCTTAACGTTGTACATATGCCCTCTGGTGTTTGCTATTCGTGCCCTGGGAAACAAGTACTGGCCATCCACCCTATCTATGCCTCTCATAATCTTGTAAACCTCTATCAAGTCGCCTCTCATCCTTCTATGCTCCAAAGAAAGAAATCCCAGCTCTGCTAACTTTGCCTCAAAAGAATTGTTTTCCAATCCAGGCAACATCCTAGTAAATCTCTTCTGCACCTTCTCCATAGCTTCCATATCCTTCCTATAATGAGGTGACCAGAATTGAACACAATACTCTGTGTGGTCTTACCAGAGATTTGTAGAGTTGCAACATGACCTCTCTACTCTTGAACTCAATCCCCTGTTAACGAAGCCTAGCATCCCATAAGCCTTCTTAACTATCCTATCAACCTGTGCAGCAGCCTTGAGGGGTGTATGGATTTGAACCCCAAGGTCCCTCTGTTCATCCACACTCTTATGTAACCGACCATTAACCCTGTACTCAATCTTCTGGTTTGTCCTTCCAAAATGCATCACCTCACATTTATCCAGATTGAACTCCATCTGCCACTTTTCTGCTCAACTTTGCATCCTGTCTATACCCTCTTGTAACCTTCGACAACCTACAGCTCCATCCACAACTTCTCCAAACTTTATGTCATCCGCAAACTTACTCACCCATCCTTCCACCTCTTCATCCAGGGCATTTATAAAAATCACAAAGAGCAGGGGACCCAGGACAGATCCTTGCAGCACTCCACTAGTCACCGACCACCAGGTAGAATACTTTCCTTCCACTACTACCCTCTGCTTTCTTCCTGGAAGCCAATTTTTTTATCCAAACAGCCAAGGTTCCACTGATCCCATGCCTCATGACTTTCTGGATGAGTCTCTCATGTCTCTCACCTTGTCAAATGCCTTGCTAAAATCCATGTACACCACATCTACCGCTCTATTCTCATCAATTTCTTTTGTTACCTCTTCAAAAAACTCAATTAGGCTTGTGAGGCACAAACTTCCCTTCACAAAGCCACGTTGACTATCATTGAGTAGATTGTACTTCTCCAAAAGCTCATAGATCCTATCCTTAAGAATCCTTCCCAATAGTTTGCAGACCACCGACGTAAGACTCACCGGTCTGTAGTTCCCAGGTTTCTCCCTATTCCCTTTTTTAAACAAGGGAACTACATTTCCCATTCTCCAATCCTCTGGCACCTTCCCTGCAGCCAAGGAGGATTCAAAGGTCATAGCTACTGCTCCAGTGATCTCTTCTCTCACTTCCCACAGCAACCTGGGGTATATCACGTCTGGCCCTGGGGACTTATCAATCTTGATGTTTTTAAGATGATCCAACACTTCTTCCTTAATCTCCACAGTGTCCAGCACACAGGCCTGTTTTATTTTGACCTCACCCTGATCAAGGTCCTTTTCACTTGTGAATACTGAAGCAAAGTATTCATTTAAGAACACCCCAACCTCCTCTACTTCCAGACACATGTTGCCTTCTTTATCCTTTAGTGACCCCACCTTCATTCATGTCATCCTTCTGTTCTTCACATACACATAGAATGCCTTGGGGTTCTCCTTAATCCTACATGCCAAGGCCTTCTCATGCCCCCTTCGAGCTCTCCTAAGTCCTTTCTTAAGCTCCTTCCTGGCTACTCTATATTTCTCATGAGCCCCTCCTGCTTCCTATATCTAACATATGCTTCCTTCTTCCTCTTGACGAGTTGCCTCGCATGTCTTGTCAGCCACGGTTCCCTTTTCCTACCATTTTTTCCTTGTCTCAGTGGGACAAACCTATCCTGAACCCAGCACAAGTGGTTCCTAAACTTCCTGCTATAACTTCTGTGCTTTCACCCTTGAACATCTGTTTCCATTTACTCTCGCTAGTTCCTGCCTCATCCCTTCATAGTTAGCCCTTCCCCAGTTAAGCACTTTCCCATTTTGTCTGTTTTTATCCTAAACCCCAGTCCCTGTATCAGCCAGTCCTGCCCTTCCTCCAGCCAAGTTTCAGCAATGGCCACAACATCATAGTTCCACATACTTATCCATGCTCTAAGTTCACCCCCTTTATTCCTAATACTCCTAGCATTGAAATAGACACATTTCAATCCCTCTAACTGGCTACATTTATGTTTTGTCCCCTGTCCTTCCTCACCAACTCAGAACACATAGTATCATGCCCTTGTCCTTCTACCCTAATCTCTGCACTCACATTCTGATTCCCACCCCCTGCCAAGCTAGTTTAAACTCTCCCCAACAGCTCTAGCAAACCTGCCCACCAGGATATTGGTCCCTTTCCAGTTCAGGTGCACCCCATCCTTTTTGTACAGGTCAGACCTTCCCCAGAAGGGATCCCAGTGATCCAGAAATCTGAACCCCTGTCCCAACTCTTCAACTACACATTCATCTGCCATAACTTCCTGTCCCTACCCTCTGTCTCATGGCACAGGCAGCAATCCCAAGATTATCATCCTTGAAGTCCTGCTTTTTAACTTATTTCCTAACTCCCTATATTCCTTCTTCAGGATCTCATCCCTACTCCTATCTATGTCATTGGTCCCCACGTGGACCACGACATCCGGCTGCTCACCCTCGCTCCTGAGAATACTGAGAACTCGATCCGAGATATCGCAGACCCTGGCACCAGGGAGGCAACAGACCATCTGGGATTCTCGATCTCTCCCTCAGAACCTCTTATCTGTCCCCCTAAGTATTGAATCCCCTATCACTACTGCTCCCCTCTTTTCCCTGCTTCCTTTCTAAGCTGAGGGTCCAGTCTTGGTGCTTCAGATGTGACCACTACAACTTGTCTCTGGTAGGTCACCCCCACCAACAGTATTCAAAATAGTATACTTATTGTTGATGGTAATGGCCACAGGGGTGCTCTGCTCTTTCTGTCCATTCCTCTTCCCTCTCCTGACAGTCACCCAGTTACCTGTCTCCTGACTTTTAGGGGTGACTGTCTCACTGAAACTCTAATCTATTACTGCCTCTGCCTCCCAAATGATCCAAAGTTCATCCAGCTCCAGTTCCCTAACTCAGTTTGACAGGAGCTGCAGTTGGTTGCACCTTTCGCAGGTGTAGTCATCAGAGACAATTGTGCTGTCCCTGATTTTCCACATGCTATAATCAGAGCTCTGGACTACCCTATCTACTGCCCCCATTACCAACTCTTAAGTTAATTAAATTAATTAAAAAAACTTACCCAGCCTTACCTCTCTGGGATCAAGCACCTCCACCTCCACCTCCACCTCCACCTCCACCTCCACCTCCACCTCCACCTCCACCTCCACCTCCACCTCCACCTCCACCTCCACCTCCACCTCCACCTCCACCTCTTCTCATCAAAGCTCCACTCCTTCACTAGCTACTCTGCTTGAGCTACCTCTCTTTTTATTTGTTTGAGCTTTTCAATTTTCAATTGTCAAATCAGACTGTCCAATCAGCTGCTTTCTGCTGAGTCTGAGCTATACAAATCTTGATCGACTTGATTGCACAATCCAGCTGTTAAAACTGCCAGAATCTCTCAAGCCAAAGCCTCAAAACTCCATTCCTTCACTGGCCTACTCACTAACTGGCTGCTCTCCAGTGCAACTAGGACCTTGATGCTAGGGAAAGAATACTGATGATAGTTCACTTATTCTTTCTGTGAATTTGTACAATTTTGCAAAGTCATCACTGATCGTATCATTCCACTGTCTTAAGATCGAGTAGTCTAGTAGAGGAGATTTGATGGGCTGAATGAGCTAGTTCTGCTACTGTGCCTTATGGTTTTATTTAAAACAGATTCTTGTTGTAGTACAGGTCTCAGAAATATAGAGCAAGTCAGGGATCACTATCATGCATTTTGTATGAGGCTTGAGGTTTTGATGTTCAAAAATCTTTCCTCAAGTCATTACTGGTGCATTATAAATGATAGTGAATATTACCCTTGATATCTGGCTTCACTAAGAGGTGGCTCTCAAGATAATGAAAAGTGAGTCATATTTTCCACAGTCTTGTTTTGAATTTTTATTTTTAGACGACAACGAGTTGTAGTTAAGGCAGGTTGGTAGAGGTAGAGAACGTGTAAGCATTGAGTATAAGACCCATCCTTTTGTCTGCTTTATCAAAACAGTTAATGGTGGCTTGGAGCTCAGTCTCACAAATGAAATTGTCATCTGCATGTTGCACTTCAGATGACCTTGAATCTGAAATGTAGTTCCTTTAGATGGAACAGCCTGCCTTCAATTCAAAAGGCTGGCTTCACTCATAAGGAAGTTTGTTGGAGGTAGTGCAGCAATTATTATAGGGAAAATATTGAAAGAATTATTGAAGCAATGTCACAGCTTTATTTGACACTGAAATTTACTGAGATTGCCTCTGGTGTTTCACCAATTTATTTTGTTGCCACGATGAAACAAACATTAAGATGGTGCTCCACAGCTCTCCTGAGTGATGAAGTCAAAGGCTTTGATGATATTGGAAATGTACAGCAAAGAAAATACCCACATGTCACACGGTCCACACAGTAATTCAGCCTGCGCTTTTTTGGTCACTGGGTGGAGGGTATTGACGAAGGCACTCGCAGAGACTTTCCCTGCAGAAGACTGTCCTATAGTTGCTACACTTAAATGTTCTCTTTTCCTGAAGATTATCAACATTGACTTGGATTAACTGTCTCAAGATGTATTTATCTACTTAATCTAGATAAGTTTTTAGATAGACAATCATCCAGCTCATGTTAAAGATAACAATAATTGTGTCAGGTTGGAGCCTACTGAACTGAATTCACTGGCAAAGATTCCTTGGTTCAAAGACAAAACGGCGAAGCTGACTCAATAACTTGCTGAGTGCGCCCAGATTTTTGTGAATATCCTTGTACATCTTTTCTGCACTCTTTCCAGTTTAATAACATTTCTTATTGCAGCATGACTAAAACTACACATAATCCTCCAAATGAGGCCTTACCACCATCCTTTACAACTCTACCATGACCTTCCAACTTTTCTACTTGTTGTCCTAATCTATGAATGCCACAGTGCCAGAAGACTTCTTCAACTCACTGTCTATTCTTGACTCCTCTTTCTGTGAAGTTTTATTTCAGAAAGAATGGGTATGAATAGTGGATAGGCCTTCACTTCAGCACTGGAAATTCTTATTTGCCATATTCATGGAAATTTGATCATGCAATATAAAACTCCAGATGTTTTACAGCATGACATAAGACCATAAGATATTGGAGTAGAATTAGGCCACTCATTAAACCACTCAGCCTCAACCAGTTGCTCCAAGCCTTCATTTAGGTTTCTTTATTGTTGCAGGGTGACTTCGACCATACTAACTTAAAAATAGTCCTGCCTAAATTCTATTAGCATTTTCCACTAGAGGTGAGAAGACCTTATACCTGGTTTATACCAACAGCCCTGATGCATACAAAGCAGCTCCTCTTCCCCAAATTGGATTCTCTGACCACTTATCTGTTATGCAAATTCCTACATACCTATCACATCTTATTCCATTTCAAAGGTTGATAAAGACATCGCATTACAGAACTGTTTTGCAAACACAGACTGCAGCATGTCCTGGGAGGAGGATGCTTATGACAATCACATTACAATAATGAATGAGCAAGATCTGTGACTGGCTACGTAGAGAAGTGCACTGAGGATGACACTATTATTAAACACATCTATGCGAGAGCAAATCAGAAGCCATAGTTGACAGCAGAGGTCCAGGCACGGCTGAGATATGGGGAAGCTATCTTCAGATTGGGATATAAGGCAGCTCTCAGGTCAGCAAGAGCTGCACTTTTCCATGCCTTCAGGAAGGCAAAATGGGATTATTCACAGAAAATATGCAGCTATTTCCATGACACCAGAGACACAATGTGCATATGGCAGGGCATCCAGACCATAACGGCTACAAGTCCACCTTATACATCAATGACTGTGAGGCTTCTCTCCATCTTAGGCTGAATGTCTTTTACGCTCGGTTTGATACATGGAACGCCATCTGACATTTCTCAGCCCAGCCCTACATTGTGTCAATCTCCTGTTGCAACCTACGACAACCCTCTGTACATCCACAACTCCACTAATCTTCATGCCATCTGCAAACTTACTAACCCACTCTTCCACTTCTTCATCCAAGTTATTGTTATTTAAAAAAGTCCCAAAGGGTAGGAGTCCCAGAAAAGTTCCTGCAGAACACCACTGGTCATCAATCTCCAGACAGAATACACTCCATCTACAACAATCCTTTGCCTTATATGGGCAAGTTAATTCAGTATCCACACAGCCGTATTCATGGGATCCAGGGGGATCCCATGTCTCCTAACTTTCTGAATGACCTTATCATACAGAACCCTATTAAGCACCTTCCTAAGATCCACGTACACCAATATCCACTGCTCTACCTTCTTTTTTGTGTTTTGTCACATCCTCATGACTTGATCCCCACAAAGCCATGCTGAATATCCCTAATTATGCTGTGCTTCTCATCTGGTCCCTCAATACCACCTCTTTGGTCAAAAAGGCACAGTAGTGTCTCCACATCTTGAGGAGGCTGAGGCAACTGGGGTTCTCCATGCCTCAACCCCACTATTTTAACCATTTTTTACAATAGCACCATTGAGAGTGTCCTGACCAACTGCTTCACTGCCTGGTATGGGAATTGTAATGCATCTGAGGGCGAGTCCCTACAAAGGACTACGAGGAGTGCTGAGACGATCATTGGGATCTCTCTTCCACCCATTAAAGATATTGATCAGGAGTGCTGCATATGCAGGACCCTTAGCATTATCAATAATCCCTCCCATCCATCCAAAAATCTCTTTGGGCCCCTACCATCAAGCAGCAGGTACTGTAGCATTAGGATAAGCACTGTTAGGCTGGGAAATAGCTTCTTCCCCCAGGCTATTGAACTCCCTGCCACTACCCAGGTTGCATCACATTTGAAATGCCAGTAGTGTTATACTGTTTACTTTTCAACTTATATCATATATGCACATTATAATTTGTTAATTTATTTGTAGTAATATTACTTGATGTGTTATGTGTGTGAGTTATGTTGTGTTGTGCAATTTGGTCCAGAAGAACATTGTCTCATTTGGTGGTATATATATGTACAGTTGAACTATAATAAACTCAACTTGAACTTAATGAGTAACTTTGTTGCCTTGTCATGTTAAGTATCTGTCCTCTCTTTTTTGTGGCACCTTGTGGCTTGTTATTTTGTTGTTTATTAGCAAAATATCGTCTACTGCTAAATCATCTCTTCCGCTCTGCTTTTGAGACGATCTCCTCTATATTTCATGACATAAAGTTTTGAAGTGTGAAGCTCACTGTAATGCAGGGGAAAAAAAACCTGTTGCCCAATGATGTGACCCTACACAGAGCAGCATGATAATAAGCTGATCAACTCTTTTTGCAAATGTTGAGGAAAGAATAAACATTTGCTTCATAGCCTGTGGAATGTTTTAAACCACTGAGCGTGAACAACTTAAGGTTAAACTATTAAATGAGAGCTCATACTGTAGTTCTGACCATACAGCATTCCTTGTCAGCTGAGATTTAGTGCTCAACTTTATAAAATCACGAGGGTCATGAGTAGGGTGGATGGTCATGGTCTTTTCTCCAGGGCTGTGATTCTAAAACTACAGGTATAAGATAGGAGGGAAGACATCTCAAAGAGATCTGAGAAGTAACGTCTTTATACAGAGGGTAATGAGTACCTAGAATGAGTTGCCAGAGGAAGTGGTTGAGGTGGGTACAATTTCAACTTTTAAGAGACGTTTGAATAAGTACATGAATCTGTGGTTGGCATGGACCAGTCGGGCAAAAGGCTTGTTTTGTGGCATGACTTTGTTTTATGACTTTGTAGTCATAGTATCTATGACTAAGTCTGTAGATCATAACACAAACTCACAACTTCCTAACACTGCTAACGTGATACAGTGAAAATTATAACTTATAGATCTCATGGATCGTGTAAAACACGTGTTGTGTATTTAATATTTGATTAATGTTGTAACTATACTGTTTGATTAAGCATTCTTTGTTGTTTAAATGATTAATTACAGGTTATATGTAAAAGAACCTGCATGGCATACATCATCACAGCACCACATCACATGTTCATGCCTCGCTTAAATTAAAAACAAAGTTATACTTGCATTCCTGGCTCCCTTCTTTTCTTCTCAATTAGTTTAATGTTTTAAAGTTACAAAACATGACAATGGCAATGAGGTATTTATAAAATGAACCCAAGATAACTACCTGCTTGTTGAGTGCAAGTGAAATGGTCCAGTGGAAACAAAACAATGCAGCATGTATCTGTGATTATCTTAAAAGGAAGGCAGAAAATGGAAGAATTCACGTGTTGATAAACAGTGAGTGCCAAGTGATAATAATCATTAAAAATGAGCAGAAATGGCTGGCTACATTGGGAAGATTGACACATTTGATTGTACAAGAGATGACTGGATGTTGTATTCTGAGCAGACTGAGCTGTATTTTAAAGCAAATGGAAAAGCCAATGAGAAAAAAGTGCCAATTTTGCTGGGTGCATTGGATACAGTTTGATTAGAAATGTGACTACTCCAAACAAACCAGCCGAAGTGAGCTTCGCTGATATCCGGAAAGTAATGCTGCAACATTTAGAACCGAAACCATTGCTGATTGTAGAACGCTTTAGGTTTCATAAGTAGAATCTAAAGGAAGTGAAGTCCGTTTCAGCATACATGGATGAATTGAAAAGATTGCCTGAGCATTGCCAGCTCAGTAATAGGCTTAGTGATGCACTGAGATATCATTCAGCTTGTGGAATCGTACAAGAAAGCATTCAAAAATGGCTCCTAACTGAAGTACAACTTACATTTAATTTACATTTACATTTACATTTAACTTACAGCTTACAGCTGTATCAATGGAAACAGCGACAGAGAAAATTGAATTGCAGTCAGGAATGAAAGTGAGCATAAACAAAATTGCAACATGTAAACAAAAAATGGCCAGGAATTGTAGCAGTTATACCTTAAGGCCTGAATGGGACAAATTAAAATTTACTATCTTGTAGATGTCTATGTAGCAGTTGTATTATATAGTATAGTATACTCACTCTCCCTCTCTCTCTCTCTCTCTCTCTCTCTCTCTCTCTCTCTCTCTCTCTCTCTCTCTCTCTCTCTCTCTCTCTATATATATATATATATATATATATATATATATATATATATATATATATATATATATATATATATACATATGCTGAGATGCATTCTATATTGAGTTGGAGTTTATAGCTAAGCATGGGGGGTGTTGTATATTTCAGATTTCCGTAATAGTTGAGTATTATTGTAAAATACTGTTTGAGTACACATTCTTTGTTGTTTAAATAATTCTTTATGGGTTATCTGTATAAGTACGTGCATGGCCAGCCTGTCATATGTAGGTGCCTCGCTTGAAGTAAAATGAAGTTAGACTCACATTCCTGGCTCTCTTGTTTTCCTTTCAATTAGTTTAATGTTTTGGAATACGAAACATGACAACATGTTCTAAATTTTTATAACATGGGAAGAGGCTATTTAGTCAATCGGTTACTTGCTCACTTGCTGAATTAATTAGTCAATCCCCTCCCTCTTTTCATCCTATTTATTCATTATTTCTCAAATAATCTTTGCTCTGTCAACCAATCCAGGTTAATTAAAAACAGGATTAATGGAAGATTAATGTAAATGGGTTCCTGCACTCAGCATCAGAAGGACTAAGGAATTGATCGTGGACTTCAGGAAGCGGAAGTCGTGAGTACACACACCAGTTCTCATTGAGAGTTCAGTAGTGGAAAGGATAAGCAGCTTTAAATTCCTAGGGATCAAAATCTCAGAGGATTTATCCTGGGCCCAGCATATTGATGCAATGACAAAGAAGGACATCAGCAGCCCTACTTTATTCAGAGTTTGAGAAGATTTTATATGTCATCAAAGACTCCTGAAAATTTCTACAGAAGAAGGGTGGAGAGTATTCTGAAGCTGTTCTGGAGGTTCCAAAGCACAGGCTGCAGAGGGTTGTAGACTCAACCAGTTCTGTCATGGGTACAGCCCTCCCCGCCATCAAGGTCATCTTCAAGAGACAGTGCCTCAAGAAGCACCGTCAGAAACATGCCCTCTTTGCATGAATACCATTGGACAAGTGGTAAAGGAACCGGAAGATGAATACTTGACATTTTGGGAGCAGCTTCTTCCCTATCACCGTCAGAAACATGCCCTCTTTGCATGAATACCATTGGACAAGTGGTAAAGGAACCGGAAGATGAATACTTGACATTTTAGGAGCAGCTTCTTCCCTATCACCGTCAGAAACATGCCCTCTTTGCATGAATACCACTGGACAAGTGGTAAAGGAACCGGAAGATGAATACTTGACATTTTGGGAGCAGCTTCTTCCCTATCACCGTCAGAAACATGCCCTCTTTGCATGAATACCATTGGACAAGTGGTAAAGGAACCGGAAGATGAATACTTGACATTTTGGGAGCAGCTTCTTCCCTATCACCGTCAGAAACATGCCCTCTTTGCATGAATACCACTGGACAAGTGGTAAAGGAACCGGAAGATGAATACTTGACATTTTGGGAGCAGCTTCTTCCCTATCACCGTCAGAAACATGCCCTCTTTGCATGAATACCATTGGACAAGTGGTAAAGGAACCGGAAGATGAATACTTGACATTTTGGGAGCAGCTTCTTCCCTATCACCGTCAGAAACATGCCCTCTTTGCATGAATACCATTGGACAAGTGGTAAAGGAACCGGAAGATGAATACTTGACATTTTGGGAGCAGCTTCTTCCCTATCACCGTCAGAAACATGCCCTCTTTGCATGAATACCATTGGACAAGTGGTAAAGGAACCGGAAGATGAATACTTGACATTTTAGGAGCAGCTTCTTCCCTATCACCGTCAGATTTTTGAATGGCTAATGAACCCATGAACACTATCTTGTCAAGCAAAACACACAAAAAGCTGGAGGAACTCAGCAAGTCAGGCAGCATCCATTGTTAATGATCGGTCAATGTTTCCGGCCAAGGCCCCTCATCGTGACTGGAAAGGAAGGAGGAAGACGCCAGAATAAAAAGATAGGGAGAGGGGAAGGAGGGCAAGCTAAAGGTATTAGGTGAAGCCAGGTGGGTGGAAAGGTAAAGTGCTGGAGAGGAAGGAATCTAATAGGAGAGGAGAGTGGACTATAGGAGAAGGGGAAGGAGGAGAGACATCAGGCTGATGTGATAGGCAGGTGAGAAGAGGTAATAGGCCAGAGTGGAGAATAGAAGAAGCGAGGAAAAAGGATAGGAAACATTTTTTACTGGAAGAATAAATCGATATTCATGCCACCAGGTTGGAGGCTACCCAAACACAATATAAGGTGTTGCTCCTCCATCTGAATGTTGGCCTCATCGTGGCACATGAGGAGGACATTTACCAACATGTTGGAATGGGAATGGGCATGGGAATTAGAATTCTCGGACACCAGGAAGTTCTGCTTTTGGCAGATGGAGTGGAGGTGCTCAACGAAGCAACTTACGTCGGGTCTCACCAATGTAGAGGAGGCCGGATCAGGAGCGCCAGCAGGTTCACAGGTGCAGTGTTTCCTCACATGGAAGGACTGTTTGGGCCCCTGAATGGAGGTGACGGAGGAAGTGAATGAGCAGACTTAGCATTTTAGCACCTTGCAGGGCTAAGTGCCAGGAAGGAGATTAATGGGGACAGACAAATAGTTAACGGAATCACAGAAGGAGCAATCACTGCAGAAAGCGGAGAATGGGGGGGAGGTAAAGATGTGTTTTGTGGTAAGATCCCTTTGGAGATGGTGGAAGTTGCAGAGAATGATGTGTTGGATGTAGAGGTTCATGGGAACTCTATCACTGTTAAGGCAGTGGGATGAGTGTGGATGTCAGGAAATAGAGGAGGTGCAGGTGAGGACAGCATCAATGTTGGAGGAAGAGAAACACTGTTCTTTGAAGAAGGAGGACATCTCTGATGTCCTGGAAAGGAAAGATGCATCCTGGAAACAGATGCAGCAGAGATGAAGAAACTGAGAAAATGGAATTGCATTTTTACAGTAGACAGTGTGGGAAGAGGTATAGTTGAAGTAGCCATGGGAATCGGTAGGTTTATAAAAGATGTCATTCGACTGTTTGTCTCCAGAGATGGAGACAGAGAGATTGAGAAAGAGGAGGGAGGTGTCAGAAATAGACCAAGAGAATTTAAGGACAGGGTGGAAGGTGGGAGGCAAGGTTGATGAAATTAACAAGCACAGCATGGACGCATGATGTAATACAGTCATCAATGCAGATATAGAAGAGTTTCTGCAGATGCTGGAAATCTATAGCAGCACACACAGGATGCTGGAAGAACTCAGCATCTATGAAGGGGTATAAACAGTTGACATTTCGGTCCCAGACCCGTCATCATCTGAATTATTCCCTTCTATTCAAGCTGCCTGACTTGCTGAGCTCCTCCAGCATTTTGTGTGTATTACTTTAGAATTTGCAGTTGCAGAAATGGTAGACAGGGAACTGCACTTGTGAACAATATATAAAATTTGATAAGGTGTAAGAAAATGTGGGACTGCGGTTTCTGAGAACACAATTTGAAGCAGGGCTAATGGAGTACTGACAGCAAGTGAGTTGAAGACCTCAGTGAAGCAAAATTCATCAGTTACACAACATACAATGCATATCTTTAGGCAGTAGCAACCTTGGTTGGCAATGACAAAGCAGAAAGAACTCAGAAGTTGAGAGAGAAGCGGATTAACTAATGATGCAGACAAGGTAAATTGGTAATTAGAAACCATGCATTTTGCGGCCCAAGGGATATAGAGATTAGTAATATAATTATAATGTACTGGCATTTGGAAATTATAAACAAAGTCTGAAAGAAATTTGCAGTAGCAAGTAAGTCTCTCATTATCCATGGATTAGAAAATCGCTGCCAAATTGTCCTTGTCCTGATTGATATTTATCCTTCAATCAACACACTTAAGACAGAATCTAACAACAGAGTTCCACAGGTACTTGAATACTGAAATAAAACAGAAACTCTGGGACATGCTCCAGAAGTTGGGCAGCATCTATGGAGAAATAAAAATAGTTAAGGTATCATCTAACTTATTTCTTGTTTATATCACAAAAAACATATTTTGGCTGTTACCATATCACTGTCTATGAGAGCTTGCCGTGCAAATTACCTGCCTCATTTCCTACATGTCAAATGAATATCTTGTCTATAAAGCAGTTAGGACAGGCTAAATTGTGAAAATGAAAGTTTCTTTGAAGTTTTGAAAAATATAAGTGAATTTATAATATTGACTAAAGAATGACTTGTACAATGCTGAGATGAAATAGAAAAAACAAGTTTCTTATATTAATAATCCAACTGATTTGAAACACATCGTAAAGCAAGTATATCAAGATACAGAGCTGACTCAACATAAATGACTGTCATTCAACCTCAATGAGATTTCTTCCCTTTGTGTTGATATAATCAGAAAATGAATGTCGAAATTTCAATTGTGCTTGTTTCTCCACAGATGCTGTCTTAACTGCCAGACATTTTAGAGATTTTCTGTATGTATTTCCATGTCCCAGAATTCGCAGTCATCTCCAATTTGAACCTGGCTGTTGGTACTTAGTAAATTATAATTTTTTGAGATCAAGAACAATATCCTATATCTGTTCGGTAGGGTACTCATGTATATGGAGGCACATTGAATAAATGGAGCTTAAGTACTGTTCAACCCTCATCCACAGGTAGACAGACTACATTCCTGGCACTATGTTCTAGAGATGATCTTCAGTGCCTTCAATCTGATTAAACAGTCAATTAACATTGGGACCACTACTTTAAATTCAAAGCTCATAAATGAAAGTACAAGGCTTCAAATTTGAATAATATTATGGCACAAGGTATTTGGAAGAAGAAGACCGCATTATTGACTTGGCAAATGCTGCTATTAAAATACAATCATCATTGAGTTAAAAACAACGGTGAAATTATCTCAAATGCAGTTTTCATGGTTTTATTCATGGTAAGCCCCAAAAGAAGCTACAGTATATGGGTAAAATGAAACAAATCTGGAATATTTGGGGAGTCCCTGTATCATAACCCTTTAGTAAAGGTCAGCTATTCATTTCAATCTTATGAGAGAGGCCATAGAGAGGTCATAAAGCTGCATGTTCATTGGTTTCTGCTACCCTTTCAATAGCAGTTTTCCAAAATCAGCATTACTACGTCTTTTCAACATTACAATTATAAACCTCGAATTGTAGGCTGAGACACTATTTCAAGACCCAGTAGGGCCAATTATATTTTGATAAGGTATTAAACCAAGTTCCTGTCAGCCCTCTCAGATGGATTTAAGAGACTGAGAGATTACCAGCAGGGGAATTATCCCCAATGGCCTGACCCATATATAATTCTTGAATAAATATCAGTAAAACAGATTATCAGATAAATATCACAACACTGCTCATGGGTTTTTGTCATTCAGAGACTGTGTGCTCTTTCTCCTTCATTATGGTAGTGAATGTTCTTCAGATATTAGGATTTTGGAACAATATAAAGACAAATTCATTTCCCTTACAAAGCAGTAGTGGCGGAATCCTTTGTACCTCCATCATGATCCTGACTGCAGTACAAAATCTGTTCAAAATTCATTGTTTTCATCTCAAAACTTCCTTGGTTGCTTTTTCTCCCATATCTAAGGATGGGAGCTACATTCAGTGGTTCCGAGTACTGGCATTTTTACATTTATTTCCAGTGGCAAATCGTTAACTCTGGCTCCCTCTTTCTGCAAGATTAAGCAGCACATAACACAAAGGGGAGAGGTAGGTGGCTATCCTCACAATATCCGTGTCCTTGACCAGATGGAGCAGGGAACTCTAAAGATCACGGGCCTTACATGAATGTTGATTCTTTGAGAAGGCTAAACTAACAGATTGATGGTGCAGGATACCTGCCTCTTGCTTGCACATCTCAGAATTAATCACAAATTCATTTGGCTTGACAAAATCCTGCTACTTTGTAAATGTTTGCACCTGCTGTTTTTCTAAACCTTTTCCCTTTCCTCTCCTGCTAGATACACATCAGCAGCAAGAACCTGAAAAGGTCTTCTTAGCAATGAGGAGTGACCCGCCTTTCCCAAAAAGGGGATATAAAATATTGTGTAGTTATGATGTTAAAGAGGGTCTGAAGCACCCTCCAAGGGCAAGCAGCTGAGTTGTGGGTGGAACAGACAAGATTTAGATCACCTAAATCATGATAGGGTCAGTGTCTACAGTGGCTCTATTGTAATAATCAAACTGCCTATGTCAAAGAAACAATTATAAGGTTCTGGAAACTTGGAAAGCAAAGTTCTGGATCCTACCTGAAAGTATGAAAGCATCTGTTTCTAGCTTGTGTGGTGGCCTGAAGAACTGGTTATTCTCTGCTGACCCCTATGGAGCCTTGTCTACGATTAGAAATGCCAAAGCTAGGCACTCACACCAAGACTTTGTTTCAATCAGATGGCATACTTTTGATGAAGGCTCAAACACCCAGGAATTTCTAAGAAAAGGAATTGAAACTAAGACCCTTGCAGTGCAACATTGGGCCTACGTAGTGCTAAAAAAGGAAGACGAACTGCTGAAAAATCCAAGGACTTTGAAGACACTTCAGATGTTACTTATTTCTTTCAGTCTTTTACTTTGGCTCCCCCGCTTTCTTACTTTTTCTCTACCCCCATCTCTTTCTCATTCTGTTTCTTTCTCTCTCCCCATTATTTCCATTATCTTTCTGATCTGTTTCCTATGCTTTGTTATTTTGATTCTTCCTTACTGTTGTTTCTTATTTTTGACAAACTCCTCAACAAAGAGAATCATAATAAGTGTACTTTGCATCAGCCATTTTCATTCAAATAGTGAATTCCATTCACTGATATACTGTCTCAGTGAAATACAATCTTGAAGCCTGAACCATATTCAGAATTATTATTATTGACAAGTGAAAAATTGGCCTTACATTCTTGAAAGCAGCTTATTGCAGTCTTCGTGACTATGAAGTTTCAAAGACATCCATTCAAACCATGCTTCATAACAGATATTGTATACATCCATAATCAATTTCTCCATTCTATTTCCACAGTAGTATGACTAAAGAATTAGATACAATCTTATTTATGATTTTCAGCTGAAGGCTGCCCATAGAAAAGTGATTCTAGGTGAAAAAAACAAAAAAGTTTATGCGTGCCTTGTCTGAAAAGTATATGCAGTAGATTTCAATTAATTGGGCCATCGGTTAATCAAGGCATCTGCTTATTTGGGACAGCTCTTAAAAAAATCAAGAAAATAGCTGGGGTTCCCTTTGTTTATTTGAGACACCATGCCACTTAATTGGAATTGGATACTTGCCGAACAGTTTCTAACTGGCAAAAGTCACGGGCACTTGTGTGGTTGTTGGACACCACAACACGCTTACAGTGAACAGTTTGTAAATTGAGTTAGTTGTGTGTGTTTCTGTTTAAAAACAGTGATTCTCAGTCGTAGTTAGTGAGGAATAGGCAGTGAGACAATTCAGAACTGTTTTGCTCACTGTGGTTCCAAGCATTCAGGCTCAGAGATGCAACAAATGACTGGGGGTGAAAATGAAATGATTTCACTACTTCAGTAAGTTAGGAACTATAAATAATTTGAAGGTACCAACAATCATCCTGAATGTTGACATGATAATGAATATTTGGAGGATGCATTAGTTTCTAACTGAAGTCAGTCGTGTGTACTTGTGAGACCATTAGATACTACACCATGCATAGAGTGAACAGTTTTTAAATTGTTGGCCATGGTGAAATTAAAATATGTAAGAAAACACTGAACTTAAATGAGTCAAGGATAATGGAAGTAGACAAACTAGATGTCTTTGTTCTTGCCAAGTGCTTAAAAGAATGGAGGCTACCATTTTGTGAAGCTGCTCTGTAACCTCTATTTTGTGAACTATTTGATGAACTGATTCTTGCTCTGGAATAACTTAATCATACCAATTGAACATAGACACAAGGAGTTTCTGCTATTAATCTGCTAAACCTGAGATCACTCTCAGATAAGATGCTTATTGTGTGCAATGACAAGTTTTCAGAAGTAGTCTTGTTACCTCAACCCAGTGTCTGGGTGATCTGGTTTGATTGGTTTAAGCCAGAGGTGATTACAACAAAAGAAGTCACCTAAGACACTAAATGTGGAGCCCTCGGACTACCTCCAATGGGAATCTGACATAGGTCAGTCAGATGACCTTGAGCCAACAAGATTGAAGCACAAAATTTGAACTGATGAGGAAAGACTGTAAGATTGAGGGGCTTCAAATGCAAAGGGGTGAGAACTCCAGAGACTAACTATTGCAAGGAAAACCCCCCATGCCAAGGGCTGGGGGAAGAAAAGGTCAATTGTTTGGCCAATGGGAGATTTCTATTTCAGGGTTATTAATTGCAGAAACGGTCTGAGTGAGACTTTATAAAATGAACAGTTGAATTCATGTTTTAGGTTGTTGGCCTGAGGTCGACATAATTATGTCATTATTTGTGCAGAGAAAATAAACCACAAGCTTTAATTAATTAAGAGTTGCACAGTGAGTTGCCTAACTTAGATCAGTTGATGAATAGTTAAAAAATAGTACCAATTATGCTATGCATTTGGGTCAACTGATGTTGAATTTAAAAGTAGTGATTTTTGACACTATTTTGTGCAGGAAGGCAATGAAGGCAGACCATTATCTACTCTAGGCACCTGTGCTGATTTTATTCATTTAAAACTGTGTTTTCCAACCTTTTTTAGCCCAACACCCCACTAAATAATTTTCATGCTTACCAATGCCCCCCTCCACAAAGCACTTTCATACTTGCCAATGCCCCTCTTAGGCTCAATATACTTTCCACCATCCCCATAGTGTAAAAACATGTCTACCATATGCTAACATGAGAAAAATGATACTGCTTTAAAATTTTATTCATATTTAACCTAGCTTCATATTCTTCTTCCTCACCAGGTGTGGGCTTGATCTCAGAGGACACTCCCAGCCTACAATAACTTTGGTTCTCCATAGATATACTTCTACATTTATCAACCAGTGATGTAATAGACAAAATGAACTCAGAATTTAAATCAACTGCTGAAGAACTCAGTAGAGGTTTTACATCAGACAACTCCTTCTCCTCACTTTGTAGAAACAAGGGCACTCGTCTTTAAAGTCTTTGCCCTCAGCTATGGAAGACTCACCTTTCCAGCCAATTGATCAAAATGCCATTCAACGAAGGTAACTTTCCCTAATACTTTAACGGTACTTAAAACCCTAATCAACAATTCATTTGGGCTACGGATATCCACCTCACTGAGAAAACAAGCATTAGTTGTGGATAATATCTTCAAATCACCCCAAAACTTAAACTCTGCGGTGTCCATAATCAAGTATCTTAATCACTTTCCCAGATGCTAGTTTAAACACAGGCTTAAACATACAAGCCAATTGATCAATTCTTACAGCAAAAACAGAGTATTAAGGGAATCAAATCCTGGTTGGTAGCCCCCACAATGAAACCCTTTATCACCTGGCATCTCTAGAGATGTGGTTCGTTAGCTCCTGGCTAATAGCCATTGGACTCAGTGGTGAGAACACCGCTTTCTCAAACTCCCTACGTCTAGGGTTGGTATGACTTGAGTCCCATCAAAACCAGGAAGTTGCGATGTCTCGACCACCCAAATCCCAGTCATTGTGAATATACTGTGCCCATGCAATTAGCTGACGGCAAGAAATAACAGATTGTACTCTGCATACAATTACAAAGAAAATGTATATACAGCTTTCAGCTTTATCAGTTAGTAGGAAAAAGAAAGAAAAAAAAATAAAAAGTGGTCATTACAGTTAACCCAGTCCAAATGTGCACATAAGTTGGTGCTCATCTTGAAGTTGTCTTTACGAGGGGTGGTTGATAAGTTCATGGCCTAGGGTAGAAGGAGTCAATTTTAGAAAATAAGCTCATTTATTTTTCAACAAAGTCCCCTCCTACATTTACACACTTAGTCCAGCGGTTGTGGAACATACGGATCTCGGACATCCAGGAAGTGACCACAGATGGGAGATGAGTTATATAGCTCTTGTTAAATGCACATGCAAGTCAACTCTTTGAGGAATTATGCAGAAAGTTTGAAGTTAATAACTCATCTCCTTCTACCTTAGGCCACGAACTTATCAATCACCCCTGATGAGTTATTAACTTCAAACTTTCTGCATAATCACTCAAATAGTTGATTCGCATGTGCATGTAACAAGAGCTGTATATCCTTCTACCTTAGGCCACAAACTTATCAATCACCCCTGCTGCGGACACTTTCTGGAGGTCCAAGATCTGTATATTCCACGACCACTGGACTAAGTGTGTAAATGTAGGAGGGGACTATGCTGAAAAATAAATGTACTAGGTTTTCTAAAATTGACTCCTTCTACCTTAGGCTATGAACTTATCAATCACCCCTCGTAACTCATGCGCTGGACTCACGATCTGCGTGAAAGCACACACCACCTTCCAAATGTTGCTTGAAATCCATATCAGAGAAACAGGCTCCCCCACAGGAGTATTGGTCCTTCCTCCTTGAAGCCATTCGTTTGCACAAAGCACCTTGTGCAACAGGGATGGCATCTTCAGCCATCTTCCCTCCTGTGTTCTCCCAGCTCCCACCAAAAAGTGACCCACACCAACGTTCATCACAGAAGCCTCTCCACCAAGTGTTCTCTAGAACCTTCTCCCAATTCCACCATCCTGACTAGCTGACACAACATTCGTAAGTTGAACAACATAGCCCCTTATCTTTAGTTCAAACCCATATATGCTAAAAGCAGAACAAACTGTTCTTATAGAACTGTTAAAATGAAATACCTACAGTATAGCAGTAAAAATCTTAACCAGGGAATTACATATTCAGCACCTGTGCGCTATACAGCATTTTCGAAATCAATGTGATTCTTGAGCTTGATGACTATTAGCAGGAGTTGAAATATCTGGTTCAAGTTGTGAAGGCAAAGTCTTAAGTCCCCATGCATAACAATGTCCAAGCATTTGCTGTTTTTTATGTGTATGTGGTTCACTGCACTTTCAACAAGGTAGGAGGATGGAAATGCAATAAAGGGCAGTTTGGCTCTTCAAGGACCAGGAAATTTTGTATGAGAGT